>NC_041380.1:266076835-266082383 GCF_002162155.2 Triticum dicoccoides
TGGACTGCAGCTAAGCCTATGAGTGGGAGGGTTGCTCACCACTCGGTAGGATTTTTTAAACTTAGGCGAGTACTGGACTGCAGCTAAGCCTCCGAGTGGGAGGATTGCTCACCACTCGGTAGGATTTTCAAACTTAGGCGAGTACTGGACTGCAGCTAAGCCCTCGAGTGGGAGGCTGGCTCACCACTCGGTAGGATTTTCAAAGTTAGGCGAGTACTGGACTACAGCTAAGCCCCCGAGTGGGAGGCTGGCTCACCACTCAGTAGGATTTTACAAACTTAGGCGAGTACTGGATTGCAGCTAAGCCCCCGAGTGGGAGGCTGGCTGTAACGCCCCGGACACACCCGCCGGTGGTCGTTACTCCTGGCGGGATCTAGACTAGCCCCATAGATCAATACTAGTCTTTTCTGCACACTTTGTCCTCACTCATGCGCTCCCGGGAGCAACTTCCCGTTCGGTCACCCATCCTGACACTACTCCAAGCTGAGCACGCTTAACTTTGGAGTTTTGTCCGAATGGGCTACCGGAAAAGAAGGAATTCCTTATTGATATGAGTAGTCTATCATCCCTAATAAGCCAGGCCATCACATACACCCCCACTCAGAGGAACCGACGTCCTCGTCGGGCCACAGGAACATTCCCTCTTGGCACATACGTCTGTGCTTCCAGTCCAGTACATGTGCCATGTCGTGTGCCACGACGGGTCACAAATGTCATGAACAACATGACCACACACCTGTCCGCAACCATCCGTGTAACCGCGAGGGTCGGCTCTGATACCAACTTGTAACACCCCGGACACACCCGCCGGTGGTCGTTACTCCTGGCGGGATCTAGACTGGCCCCATAGATCAATACTAGTCTTTTCTACGCACTTTGTCCTCACTCATGCGCACCCGGGAGCAACTTCCCGGTCGGTCACCCATCCTGACACTACTCCAAGCTGAGCACACTTAACTTTGGAAATCCTGTCATGAAGTCCATCTCAATGTGGTCAAACTTCCATTCTGGAATGGCAAGAGGTTGGAGGAGACCAGCTGGTCATTGGTGTTCTGCCTTCACTCTTCTGCAGACATCACATTCATTCACGAACTGAGCAATCTCGCGCTTCATTCGAGTCCACCAATATGCCTGCTTGAGGTCATGGTACATTTTTGTACTCCCAGGGTGGATGGAGAGGAGTGAATTGTGAGCCTCGTTCATAATGACTTTACGAAGGTCACCTTTAGGCACAACAATGCGATCCTCGAAGAATAGAGTATCCTTGTCATCAAGGCGATAACACTTGTACTTGGATTGACTCTTGGCAATCCCAATCTTCACCTTCTTCACCATAGCATCAAGAAGTTGAGCCTCGCAAATCTGATCTTCCAAAGTAGGAGAGACTTGGAGGTTGGCGAGGAAACCTTGAGGAACAACTTGCAGATTGAGTTTGCAGAAAGCTTCACAAAGCTCGGGTTGGTAAGGCTTGAGAATCAGACTGTTGCAGTAAGCCTTCCTGCTCAATGCGTCAGCAATTACATTGGCCTTGCCTGGAGTATATTCGATGCTCGGATTATACTCTTGAATCATTTCGACCCAACGAGTCTGCCTGAGGTTGAGATTAGGCTGAGTGAAGATGTACTTGAGACTCTTGTGGTCAGTGAAGATGTCCACTTTTTGTCCCAATAAGAGATGTCTCCAAGTCAAAAGAGCATGCACAACTGCCGCCAGCTTGAGGTCATGAGTGGGGTAGTTCTTCTCGTTGGGCTTCGACTGGCGAGAGGTATAAGCCACAACTTTCTTCTGTTGCATCAACAATACACCAAGACCTTGAAGAGAGGCATCGCAGAAGACCTCGAACGGTTTGGATTCATCAGGAGGAGTCAGAACTGGAGCAGTGACTAACTTCTCTTTCAGGGTGTTGAAAGCGATATCACATTCTGGAGACCAAACGTACTTCACGTGCTTCTGGAGAAGGTTGGAAAGAGGCTTCGCGATCTTTGAGAAGTTCTGAACGAACCTTCGACAATAGCTTGCGAGACCAAGGAAACTGCGGAGTTGCTTCACGTTCTGAGGTGGTTCCCAATTCACAATTGCAAACACCTTCTCAGGATTCACCGCTATGCCCTTGGCAGAAATGCTATGCCCAAGATAGAGAACCTCATCGAGCCAAAACTCGCACTTTGAAAACTTGGCATAGAACTGATGTTCTCTGAGCTTATCCAGCACCAAACGCAAGTGCTTGGCATGATCCTCCTTGTTCTTGGAAAAGACCAAAATGTCATCGAGGTAGACCAAGACGAAGTCATTTGTGTAGGGGTTGAAGATGAAGTTCATCACGCGAGAGAAAGTCGGAGGAGCGTTGACGAGGCCAAAAGACATGACAGTGTATTCATATGAACCATAGCTTGTTCTGAATGCTGTCTTAGGGATATCTTGCTCACGAATGCGAATCTGGTGATAGCCCATACGGAGATCAAGCTTGGAGAATACTTGAGCACCTTTGAGTTTTTCAAACAGCTCGTTGATGTTGGGAAGTGGGTACTTGTTCTTTATAGTCTTCTTGTTCAATGGACGGTAGTCGACACAGAGTCGGTCCGTTCCATCCTTCTTCTTCACAAAAGGAACTCCACAACCCCACGGAGAAGAAATAGGTCGGATGAGACCCATTCGCTCTTGTTCATCGAGTTGCTTCTTCAGCTCCTTCAACTCTTTAGGTCCCAGCTTGTAAGGACGTTTGCAAACAGGTTCCGTGCCAAGCTCAAGATCGATGACAAATTCAACTTGCCGGTGCGGAGGCATTCCTGGAAGCTCTTCTGGAAAGACGTTTTGATATTCGCAAACGACTGGAATTTGCGAGATGGCTTCCATCTCATCCTTCTCATTGAGAGAAAACAGACGAATGGTATCATTCCTTGCGGCAAAGACAATTACATCCTCAGACGAATGAGTCAATTGAATCTGCCTGGCAGCATAATCAAGCCGAGCCTTGTGCTTAGAAAGCCAATCCATTCCGAGAATAAGATTGATATCCGAGTTACCAAGGACCACTGGAGAGGATAGAAACTTATAGTCACCCAACGTGATAGTAACATCCGGGGCCATAGCGCTTGCATTCATGAATTTACCCGGAGAAACAACTGATAACTGCCTAGGCAATTCTTGTAAAGGCAACTCATGCTTAGAAACAAATGGTCTCGAGATGAAACAATGCGATGCACCAGTGTCAAAAAGAACTTTTGCAGGAATATCGTTAACAGGAAGGTTACCCATGATGACATCTGACGAGTCCTCTTCCGGAGCTGCATTCATCAAGTTGACCTTTGCAGACTTGGGGTTATGCTTGACCACAGCTCTACTTGCAGATCTCACAGGAGGAGGAGGAAGACGCCTCTGATTGAAGCACTTGTTGGCATAGTGACCCTTCTGTTGGCACTTGTTGCACGTGACCTCCGAGAGCGGACGGTGATACGGAGCACTTGATCTTGGAGCTTGAGACGAAGTCTTGTTCTGAAAGCCAGGGTTGGGTTGGTGGGAAGATCCACTGCCACCTTTGCTCTTCTGCTGATAAGACTGACGGAACGGAGGAGGAGGCAGCCAATACTTTTGCTGCTTAGCCACTTGAGTTGAGGAAGAAGGAGTTGCATCTCTGGCTCGCTTCTTGGAAGCATTGCACTTCAGTTGAGCAGTCTCTTGCTTCATTGCCATATTGTAAAACTCATCGTACTTCTTGGGCTCAAAGAGGACGAGAGCTAGCTGGAGTTCTTCTCTGAGACCACCCCTGAACTGGTATATCATGCTCTTCTCGTCAGGGACGTCTTGCTTAGCAAAACGGGCGAGCTTCTGGAGCATGATGTTGTACTGGTAAACATACATAGTGCCTTGCTTCAGGTTGCGGAATTCCTCACGCTTGCTTTCAACCACACTCTAAGGAATATGATGAGCTTTGAAGTCTTGACGGAATTCATGCTAGGTAATCACACGGCCTCCTCTGGAATCTTTGTACTGCTGAAACCATTCTGCAGCTTGGTCTTTGAGTTGGAAGGAGGCAAACTTGACAAAGTCCTCAGGCCTGCCATTACTGCACTCGAAATGCTTGCATATGTCCACGAGCCAATCATCAGCGTCTGTTGCCTCAACACAATTGCTGAAGGTCTTTGGCTGGTTAGCAAGGAACTGGTTGAGTGTAGCAAACTGATTCTGATGGTTGCACTCTTGAAGAAGTTGCATGATCAGCTGCGTGTTTGCATTGGTAGCGCCCATCACAACTTGCCACGCCTCCGGAGGTGGAGGTGGTGGTGGCAGATCAGGATTCGGAGTTGTGCGCGTTGGAGGAGCCATCCTGAAGAGGTTGACATCCGTTAGCATCTTGACAGACATATATTTGAGCTGAATCAAATGGATTGAAATTGCAACATAATGTCTTCACATCCGAACAAAATGAACGAATGCATTCCAATTGAAATGGTCACATTTCCATAATTTGAGAAGCCACTTAGAATTGAGGTAGAAGAATAAAACCAACAAGGTACGGACAAGAACGAATACTTGGTGAGGATTACCCAATCCCAAACCAAATATCCGCGGAAGAAGAACTAGAGCTACAAGAATTCCCACCTATGAAACTCCCGAACCCTTCCGGTTATGCAATCAGGTGTTGGGGATACAGGGGAAGCATAATATCTCACCCAAATCTAGCAAATCCTACATCCAGCTGTATCCATCCTTCAACACATAACCGAGAAACCTTCGGAAATCATTTACCTCAACCTTCGAAAATCATCCGTTATACGAGTTATGGCAATACTCCCGAACTCCCGCCCCAATACTGGGTGGCGTTGAGGTTATCTCACCAACAACTGCATAAAAGAGATTTTCGATGTCGGCGAAACTCAGGTATTCTAGAATCTCAACGATAAAATTGTGACGACAACACCTCGAAGCTCAACTCCCCGGGACACTGCCACAACCCCTAAATGTCAGGAGGCACCAAGAACAATGTTCTCGTCACAAATCGATCGGAATGATTCCAAGATACACGCGTGATCCTAAATTTTTTTTAGTGAAATTTGAGAATAGAAGAGTCAAAACTCTACGTCAGGATGCCTCACCAGAGTGATGAAGGGACTGGGGAGTAAAAAGAATTCCTAACTCTCCGATATATAAAATCTTAAATGACTCAAAACATTTTTCTAGACTCAACAACGCCAATGATTCGATCAAGCAGGGGGCTCCTAAGGTCGGGGAAGGAACTTAGGCGAGTGGGAGGCTGGCTCACCACTCGGTAGGATTTTACAAACTTAGGCGAGTAATGGACTGCAGCTAAGCCCCCGAGTGGGAGGCTGGCTCACCACTCGGTAGGATTTTACAAACTTAGGCGAGTACTGGACTGCAGCTAAGACTCCGAGTGGGAGGCTGGCTCACCACTCGGTAGGATTTTACAAACTTAGGCGAGTACTGGACTGCAGCTAAGCCCCCGAGTGGGAGGCTGGCTCACCACTCGGTAGGATTTAACAAACTTAGGCGAGTACTGGACTACAGCGAAGCCCCCGAGTGGGAGGCTGGC
>NC_041380.1:266082634-266184057 GCF_002162155.2 Triticum dicoccoides
GCTCACCATTCGGTAGGATTTTACAAACTTAGGCGAGTATTGGACTGCAGCTAAGCCCCCGAGTGGGAGGCTGGCTCACCACTCGGTAGGATTTAACAAACTTAGGCGAGTACTAGACTGCAGCAAAGCCCCCGAGTGGGAGGCTGGCTCGCCACTCGGTAGGATTTAACAGGCGAGTACTGGACTGCAGCTAAGCCCCTGAGTGGGAGGCTGGCTCACCACTCGGTAGGATTTTGAAAACTTAGGCGAAACAGATTCGTAGCTAAGCCCCCGAGTGAGAGGCTTGTTCACCACTCGGTAGGATTTTCTTTCGAACTTAGGCGAAACGGATTCGCAGCTAAACCCCCGAGGAGAGGCTTGCTCACCACTCGGTAGGATTTTCTTTCGAACTTAGGCGAAACGGATTCGCAGCTAAGTCACCCACTGGGGGTTTTCAGATGTAAATAAAAGCAACAACAATCGTGCCAGAGGACTGTAAAGCTCTTGTCTTTGATAAACAAATTACAAAGGTATTTCTTATTACATTTTATTCGAATGAGTACTTAAGTATAAAAGGGGCGGAGCAGCTCCGCATTCCAAGCCCGTGGCTCGACCTTCTTATGCTCAACATTATAAAGGTGGTATGCCCCATTGTGGAGCACTCTGGTGACAATGAAGGGACCTTCCCAAGCTGGGGCAAGCTTGTGTGGTTTCTTCTGATCCACTCGAAGAACCAAGTCTCCCTCTTGAAAGGCTCGACCCTTCACGTGTCTAGTGTGGAATCGACACAAGTCTTGCTGATAAATGGTCGACCGGATCAAGGCCATCTTTCTTTCCTCCTCTAGAAGGTCGACTGCGTCTTGCCGAGCTTGTTCCGCTTCATCTTCAGAGAAGAGCTCAACTCGTGGTGCATTATGAAGCATGTCACTCGGTAGAACAGCTTCAGCCCCATAGACCAAGAAGAATGGAGTTCGACCAATCGACCGATTGGGAGTTGTCCTCAATCCCCAGAGAACTGATGGAAGTTCATCAACCCAGGCGCCCGCTTCGTGCTTGAGATCTCTCATCAGTCGGGGTTTCATTCCTTTGAGAATCAGGCCATTTGCTCTTTCTGCTTGTCCATTCGACTGGGGATGGGCGACTGAAGCATAGTTGACTCGTGTGCCTTGTGAGGCGCAGAAGGTTCTGAACTCATCAGAATCGAAGTTCGATCCGTTGTCAGTGATGATGCTGTGCGGAACCCCATATCTGAATATCAATTCTCTGATGAAGCTGACAGCAGTATTAGCTTCAAGATTCTTAATAGGCTTGGCTTCGATCCATTTGGTAAACTTGTCGACTGCTACAAGCACGTGAGTGAAGCCACTCCTACCAGTCCTCAGTGGACCAACCATGTCCAATCCCCAAACAGCAAAGGGCCAGATGAGTGGAATGGTCTTCAGGGCTGATGCAGGTTTGTGCGACATATTGGAGTAGAACTGGCAGCCTTCACATCTGTCGACTATATCTTTTGCCATTTCATTTGCTCGTGGCCAATAAAATCCAGCTCGGTATGCTTTAGCCACAATGGTCCGAGAGGATGCATGGTGACCACAGGTCCCCGAATGGATGTCGTGGAGGATCACTCGGCCTTCTTCTGGTGTTATGCATTTCTGGCTGACCCCAGTTGCACTTTCTCTGAACAGTTGTCCTCTTATTACAGTAAAGGCTTTGGATTGACGGACGATCTGTCGAGCCTCTTCTTCATCCTCTGGGAGCTCTTTCCTAAGGATATAAGCAATGTATGGCACTGTCCAGTCGGGAGTGATGACCAACACCTCCATGATCAAGTCGACCACGGCTGGGACCTCGACTTCAGTCGGATCTGTGGCACTCTTAGGCTGCGGGGGCTCTTCAACGAAGGGATCTTCTTGAACTGAAGGTGCATGAATATGCTCCAGGAACACATCACTGGGAATAGCCTCTCTCTTGGGGCCTATCTTTGCTAAATCATCTGCTGCTTGATTTTTCAGTCGGGGTACATGATGGAGCTCTAACCCCTCAAACTTCTTTTCCAACTTCCTCACCGGTTGCAGTAACCAGTCATGGCTGGGCTTCTGACGTCCCACTCCTTCATCACTTGATTGACTACCAAATCTGAGTCGCCATAGACCATAAGGCGACAGACGCCGAGTGAGATGGCCATACGCAACCCATACAAGAGTGCTTCATATTCTGCTTCATTATTGGAGGAATCAAAGTGAATCTGGAGGACATATCTGAGCTTGTCTCCTCGGGGGGATACCAGTACCACCCAACACCGGAACCATTCAGCATCTTGGAACCATCAAAGAACATGGTCCAGTGCTCCGAGTGAACTTGAGTCGGCAGTTGTTGTTCAATCCACTCGGCGAGGAAATCTGCTATTGCTTGGGACTTGATAGCTTTCTTTGCCTCGAACTTGATATCTAAGGGAAGGAGTTCAATCACCCACTTTGCCACTCGACCAGTTGCATCTCTATTGTTCAGAATCTCTGATAATGGAGCGTCGCTGGCGATTGTAATGGAGTGATCAGAGAAGTAATGTGCAACCTTCTTGGTGGTCATATAAATCCCATAAACAAGCTTCTGATAATGTGGATATCTTTGCTTTGATGGAGTTAAAACTTCAGAGACATAGTATACTGGGCGCTGAACTTTGTAAGCTTTTCCTTCTTCTTCCCGTTCGACCGTAAGTATTGTACTGACGACTTGTCCAGTGGCTGCAATGTAAAGCAGTAAAGGCTCTTTGCTGATTGGAGCAGCAAGCACCAGCTGGGTGGAAAGCAGGGCTTTGAGCTCTGCAAATGCTGCATCAGCTTCAGGAGTCCACTCGAACTTATCTGACTTCTTCATTAGTCGGTAAAGAGGCAGTGCCTTTTCACCAGGTGAGAAATGAATCGACTTAGGGTGGCCAAACAACCAGTAAGCTTCTAGACATCATGCACATGCACAGGGCGTTTCATCCGGAGTATGGCACCCACTTTCTCTGGGTTAGCGTCGATACCCCGTTCGGAAACGAGAAAACCGAGTAATTTTCCGCCTGGAACTCCAAACGTGCACTTTGATGGATTAAGCTTGATATCATACCTTCTGAGGTTGGCAAAGGTTTCAACAAGGTCAGCCAGTAGGTCGAAACCTTTTCGCGACTTGACCACAATGTCATCCATGTATGCTTCCACATTCCGACTGATTTGAGTGAGCAGACACTTCTGGATCATCCTCATGAATGTGGCTCTGGTGTTCTTCAAACCGAATGGCATAGTGACATAACAGAAGCACCCAAAATGGTGTGATGAAAGCTATTTTTATCTCATCGGGTCCATACAGACGGATCTGATGATACCTGGAATAAGCGTCCAAAAAGGACAAACGCTCACACCCCGCAGTCGAGTCGACTATTTGATCGATGCGAGGGAGATGAAAGTGATCTTTTGGGCAGGCCCGATTGATATGTTTGAAGTTGATGCACATGCGAAGTGAGTCGTCCTTCTTTGGGACCATGACCACATTAGCTAACCACTCGGAGTGGTAAACCTCTCGGATAAACTCAGCTGCTAGAAGCTGAGCCACTTCTTCACCGATTGCCTTCCTCTTCTGTACGGCGAACCGTCGAAGATGTTCTTTGACTGATTTCACCTTTGGATCGACTCGCAAACGATGCTCAGCTAGTCCCCTGGGAACACCTGACATGTCAGAAGGTTTCCATGCAAAGATGTCCCAGTTCTCACGGAGGAACTGGATGAGCGCTTCTTCCTATTTGGAGTCGAGTGCTATTGAAATGTGAGTCGGAGCAGCATTGGCATCCATTGGATGAATATGAATCGACTTCATTTCTCCAGACGACTAGAATGCTGAATCTGTGGCAGGCTTCTTAGCCCGCAACAAATCACTCGGATATGCATTTTTTTGATACTCCTGCAACTCCACTACCGCCATCTGTGCATCGGCGATCTTTGAGCCCTTCTGGAAGCACTCTTCTGCCTTCTTTCGACTGCCAGTGATAGTGATCACCCCTTTAGGACCAGGCATCTTCAATTTGAGGTACACGTAACATGGTCGAGCCATAAAACGTGCATAAGCTGGCCTGCCTAAAATAGCATGATAAGGACTCTAGAAATCCACAACTTCAAATGTCAACTTTTCTTTGCGGTAATTCTTGGAATCACCAAAAACCACATCAAGGGCAATCTGACCGAGTGATGCAGCCTTCTTGCCAGGAATAACACCATGGAAACTCATATTACTTTCGCCGAGTCTGGACATCGGAATGCCCATTCCTTTCAACGTCTCTACATATAGTATATTCAAACCACTGCCACCATCCATCAGTACTTTAGTCAGTCGAGTGCCTTCGACTACTGGGTCAACCACCAGCGCTTGCCTCCCAGGGGTGGCTATGTGCGTTGGGTGATCGGACTGGTTGAGGGTAATGGCAGTCTGAGACCACTTCAAATAACTGGGTGTCACCGGAGCGACCATGTTTACTTCTCTGTTGATGACTTTTAGTCGACTCTTACTCTCAACATCAGCGAAAATCATCAGAGTGGAATTGACGTGGGGGTAACCATCGTCGTCCTCCTCCTCATCCTCAACTTTGTCCGCTTCCTTCTCCTTTTCCTTGGGCTGTTTCTCTCGGAATTGCTGGATTAGGAGTCAACACTGTCGAGTGGTATGCTTCGGGTAAATGAAATTACCCTCTTCATCTTTTTTGGTGTGAATGTGGCATGGTAAATCTAGCACATCATTTCCATCTTGATCTTTTACTTTCTTGGGGTTCCACGGCCCTTTGGGTTTCCCTTTGAACTTTCCTTGAGTCACGGCTAAGGCTTCGCCAGGAGCGGCTGGCTCGGCTTTGCGCTTCTGCTTACGATTGGAGTTCCCTCCTCCGGTTTCGTGGGCGACTGTTTTGTGCTTGCCACTCTGGAGTCGGTCTTCTTCTTCACCATTGGCGTACTTGGTGGAAATCTCCATCATCCGAGTTAGAGTCATATCTCCTGTCTGACCGAATTTTAGATTCAACTCCCGATACTTGACGCCTTCTTTGAAGGCACAAATTGCCTGGTGATCTGACACATTCTCCACTGTGTGGTGCAACGTGATCGATCTCTGGATATAATCCCTCAAAGTCTCATTCGGTTTCTGAACGCAAAACTGTAATTCTGTCAGCCCTGCCGGCCGTTTGCATGTACCTTCAAATGTTCTGACAAACACTCGGGCAAGGTCCTCCCAAGTATAAATACTACCAGGTGCCAATTGATTTAGCCACGCTCTGGCCGAGCCCTCTAACATCAAAGGAAGGTGCTTCATGACCACTTCATCGTTGCCACCACCAATTTGTACAGCCACTCGGTAATCTTCAAGCCAAGTGTCAGGCTTGGACTCGCCAGTGAACTTACTGACTCCAGTCGCCAACCTGAAGTTGGGAGGAATCACCGCAGCCCTAATGGCTCTGCTGAAGCACTCTGGACCCGAGACATGTACCCTGCCGCTGGTTGGGAAATCTCTGTTGTGACCCTCTCTATGAGCTCTGTTTCTGTTGACCAGACCCTGAACGAGAATAGATCTCGCATCAAAGCCCGGCTCCCTGGGGTCGACTGGAATCCTTCGCCCACCACTGTGAGGACGTCTGTCATCATGCTGCCGAGGCATGTATGACCCACTCCTTGGGGGAGGCGTGGGCGCTCGACGACGATCATCGTGATTGAGTGGGTGATCATACTGCTCGCGGTTTCTATACTAATCTCGCCGGTCCTCACGTCCTTCACGCCTCGGGGGCGATCTCGGGCTGTGAGCCGACTGGACTGTGTCTGCAACCACGGATCTGCTATGGATCCTATTCCGCGACTGAGATACTGCTATATTCTGCTATCCCGTTGCACAGAGCAAAGCCCGGATCTGCACCAGACCTCGACCAGCTTCTGACTAGGAAGGTTGGATTGACTCCGCTATTCGGGCCACAGCTGCGAGATTCTGGATCAGAGTTCGGTATACCTGAGTCGGAGGCGGAAAAAGTTGGCGTCGACTAGACTCGGGGATATGCTGTCGAGCACGCTCGTCGAGTGCGTGCTGGAGGTTCTCCAGTTGAGTGCACTCATCCAAGTTGGCTAGGCGCGCCTCCTCCAAGGCCTGAGCCTCAGGGATTTCTCAAATGATAGGAGTGTGAAGCGCATCCATGTTCCGGCGGCGAAGTTCTTCTCTCCGCTGCGAAGAGAGGGGTTCGGGGCGGTACTCTTCGTGAACACGCGACGGATCGCCGCCCCCGTCGCCTCTGTCTTCACGAGTGAAGCCAGGAGGACTGCATGGTCCATTAACCATCAAAACTTCTGCCGCGGGGTCGCTGCTGTCGCACTCGGATGCAGTCTCTGCGGAGCCAGTCGAAAGGTCGAACATGCCATAGAGAGTTTCGTCGGGCTCAATTGCCGCGACTTGGGGGATGGCCGACTGGCGAGCCACCGTATGCCTCACCCACCGCTGAAGCCTCGACCGACCGGAACGTTTGCCCCGGCGGGCTGTAGGGAGGGAGGTCGGCACGGGAGCCCCACCGATACTGAGTCGATGACTGCCGTAGGAGGACGCCACGGACGCATGCGTGAAAGTGCGTTGCCCCGTGGACGGGGAGCGCCTCGACGTCGAGTGGCGCTTCCTGGAGCCAAGCGGAGTCGTCGGCGATGAATACGAGCGCACCGAGACGGATCTCGTGCCCCTTGGCCAAACCTCCGCCTGAAACCATGTTGATGGGGATCGGGAAAATCACAACTTCTCCAACAAGTCGCTAAGACACCTGCCCCACGGTGGGCGCCAACTGTCGTGGTTCTGAGTCTGAAAGTAGAATGGGGGGGGGTAGGGATGTAGAGGCAAGATCTTAGCTATGGAGGAGTTGTACACGCGAGTTTTACGAGTTCAGGCCCTTCTCAGGGGAAGTAACAACCCTACGTCTCGGAGCCTGGAGGCGGTCGACTGGATTATATGCGTGTGTGTTATGGGGGGTGCGAACCCTTGTCCCTGAGGAGGGGGGTGGCTTATATAGAGTTTGTCGGACCCCTCCCGCCCTCAGTTACAAAGGGTTTAAGGTACCTAAAGATGGGGACGTTACTAGTAACGCCTACAATAAAGATACATAATGACCATTAAAGCTATGACTTAATTCCCGACCGTTGCAGAGTGGAGTGGCTCTAGATCTTCTGGTAGTCGAGTGATTGTCCATACGGTCGAGTGTCTTCAAGACTGTCGAGTGGAACATAGCTTCATGGTCGAGTGGATGATGATTTTTCTTCAAATGCTTCTGGTTCTTTTAGAGATGTCCTTGGGGGAGGATATCTTGGACAGATCCATGACCCTACCCTAGGTACATAGCTTCATCAACCAGTGCTCTTAACTCCGTCGGGTCATCAACAAGCACTCCCAGCGAGTTTTGCAAGGCTCGAATCATATTTTTCTTTTTCCTCAGACCTGCTCGAAGATGAAAGAACTTTGTATTTTTGTCGCCTGAAGAAAGCCACTCGGTGCGAGCTCGCTGTCTCCACATTATTTCCTCTCGGTGGTAAAGTTCAATCAACTGTTCATTCATCTCTAGTTCCGCATGTGATGGGCCTGTTCTCAAAGGGTCACTCTGCAGCTTATCCAACTCTACCTTCATATTCTTTATCTCCTGCCGCACACTCCCAAAGGATTGCTTACTCCAATTTGATAGCCCATTCGAGACAGATAAGATTTTCTGTTGCAGTTCCTGAACAGTACCACATGGCCCTGCCGCTAACCATTCTGACCCTATGGCATCCCGGAAACCTTCACGTTTTTCCCACATCAGCTCATAGCGGAAAGCTTTATGCGTTGAGTTGCTCTGGTTTCGTCCAAGATCTAGCACAATCGGACCATGCTCTGACGTCCCTGCAACTAAGTGTTCAAGACTCGCCGCTGGGAAGAGAGACATCCAGGGGGCATTTGCCAAAGCCCGATCCAGTCTACACCTTGTGTAAGTTCCACCGGTTATCTTTTTCTCCCACGTCCAGAAGTGGCCCTTGTACCCTATATCAAGCAACATGCACACCTCTACAGCTTCTCTAAATGACTGCATTTGAGCATTGATGCGTCTGCCAATCCCATCGTTCTCACTTGGATGTAGAACTTCGTTAAAATCTCCGATGCATAGCCAAGGGAGCGAGCTCAAAGTACTTATATTTTTCAAAACTGTCCACGTCTGATGCCTAAGGTGGGTCCGAGCCTCACCGTAGACACACGTAAGCCTCCATTTGTCCATCCATGTTTCTTCCACAGATACATCCAAATATACTCAGAGTAACCCAAAATCTCAACTTTTATTTCATTATTCCAAAAAAGGCCTAAGCCTCCACTTCTACCTACACTGTCAATAGCATAAGCTTTAGCATAGCCCAACGTACGTGCTAAACTCTCTACCCTAATCCCTTCTATCTGAGTTTCAATAATACACAATATGTTAGGGGCAAACTTCTTCGCGAGCTCGCGAAGTTCATTGACTGTCGTGGCATTGCCCACTCCACGACAGTTCCAGCACATGACACGCATTGGGCTCGGCGGCTCCCCTCAATGGAGGCCGCCAAATGTTTCACCACAACACCTGACACTTCCCTGTCTTCCGATCCCATCTTGGTCCACTTTGGTTCCCTCGTTGGAGGTGGGCTCACCACCCCCTCCCCTATTGGAACAATGGCTAGTTGCGTGTCAGTTGGATCCTTGAGTTGTATGCCCGCATTCCTCTTCGAGTTATCTCCTATTTCAGGCGAACGCCTCTCTTTCTTCTAGGATCATCCATGCTGATATCTTGCTTTTCCACCTCAAGGTCTCTATCATTTGACCCATACGCATTGGTGTCTTCGTTACCAGCGTTCATGTTGCCCCTGATCGACCACCCCGCTTGCCATGACGTCCTCTGTCCCTCCAGGACCACGTCCTGAACGCATCGTCCATGTCGCCCGTAGATCCTTGAACACCAGTGCGGATTTTGGATGGATCCCATCGCCATGTTCCTTGAAGACATGGCCTAAACGTTCGCACACGGCACACCAATCAGGCAAACACTCGTATTTTACAAGGTAGATCTGCCTCTGTCTATCTCTGATCAGCGACACGATGTTCTTCAAAGGCATGTTCACATTGATTTTCACCCAAACATGGTAGAAATTCCCTGTGTAGTCAGAAGAATCCCCCTCCGCATGAAGGACCTCACCAACCTTGGCAGCTAGGGGTGACACCAGATGTGCAAAAAGTTTTGGGACGTCATAAATTTGGATCCAGATGTTGAGAGTATCCATTGAACCTTTGATGGTTGTGTCAACCCATCGTACGGCGCCATGATCACCGCATGACCTCAGAAGTTCCAAGGCCCTTCCTCCATAACTCGCTCCCAATCCGCCAAGCAGTTAAACTGTAGCGTATACAGGTTTAGTTCCAGGGGCTTGAAGTTCACCACCTGGGCTAGATCCCACGTTGATCTCATGTTGCAGAAGAACCATGTCTGGCTGTATGATTTGTCTATGTGGACTCTAGCCACAGCCATCCAGCGAGCTGCATCTTGGGGAACCACTTCCTCATCCACGATCACATCATCGAGATCCTCTTCCTGGAGCCCTAGTTCCGCCATCAGCTTCGCGATCTCATTCGCGGAAGAGGAGCTGCCGGACTTGCCGGCCCCTTGCTTCGTCATTACCAAACCCTAACCCAAGAGGATTCTCACCGGGTGTCAACAAAACCGGGAAACCCTAACCCTATTCTTCTCGCGAGACTCAACCAAGGTCGGGTAGCGATGCCAGATCGCCCCTTGCTCAGCTTGAATCGAGTTCTCCAGGGTAAAGAATTGGGAGGGACGAAGCTAGGTCTCAACGGCGGCGAAGATCGCCCCAAGAGAAGAAACCCTAGCGAGTGGGAAGAAAACCCGCTAGCTAGGTCTAGTTTTCCTGCACGTGTTTTATTGTTAGAGCAACTCCAACGCGCTGAACCAATCTGTTCGCGTGTGTCCGTTTGGGATGAAACGGACACAAAAGTCGGCCCAACAACGTGACGGTTCAAATGGACGCGCGTCTATTTTTGTCCGCCGCACGACCCATTTCAATGCCAAGTTTGGAGCGCGATTGCGTGGGCACGAACACGCGTGACGCCCGCCTAGTACTTCTCCTGACCCGCCGGTCGATGGCACAACCACCTTTATTTCTCTCTCTTTCCCAAAATAACTCCAGCTCGCTCGTGCTCTCGACCGCTCGCCATGAACGACATGCCGACCCTCGACGCCACCGCCGGCCTTGCCTCCGCCAAAGGCAAGCCCCACGGTGCACGAGAAAGAGGTCTTCGTTCGAAAAGATGCAGGCCGACATGCTCAAGTTCGATGACGACTGATCTATGGTGAAGAGTGCCATCTTTTTTTGTATGACGGCAAGTGTGCCGGCATGACCACGGCCGAGGTGGCGTGGATGAACTCATGTCCCTTTTAATGTACTGGCATGTGTGCCGGTTGCTGCCAAGTTTTGTTGGAGGCTCGTATGTATGTCGGTCACTAGCACGGCGCCGGCATGAACTTTGGGCGGTGGCATGGCTGCTGGCATGATCTATGGCCGCGGGTTTTTTAATTCATATTATTTTCTATGGGAACAAGAATTGGGCAGGACGGTTGGGTGCACAGCCAATCCAAACACAGAAGAGGGCGGAAGAGCCGACCCAAACGAATAAAAGCAGACAAAACACGTGTCCATTTGGGTCGGCACGTTAGAGTTGCTCTTAGCTCCAAGTCCACTGGGCAGCCACTGGACCCATGAGAAACTAGCAGCGGATGCGTTGTTCCTTGCCTGATCACCTCGGTAGCTGCTCACCTGCCATTGCCCTCAGTTGATATTAATTGTTGAATGATGGACACCTCAACGACGAGACACCCCATTGCTAGTGAGTATCAACTGCTCCGGAGGGCCAGGTGCTCCCATGATATGGGCTCCTAGCCGTTGGATCTCAAATCAGACGACAATTGGGAACTGTTGGATTTGCTAGACCTATGCGTAATTTTCAGACTCCCAGAGGGCTTTTTTGTGAAATATTTTAGAGCTCGTGGGAGCCATTGGATCTCAGATCCAAGGAGCCCATATCACTGATCCAACGGCTCCCAGGAGTTTATCACCGTAGCACCTGATGCGGCAGAGCACCAGATACACTTCAACTAAACTAAACTAATAACTAGGCCACGTACCAAATGACGACCTTGTAGGCATTGCCTCCGAGGCCACTGACACCTCATTCACCGTATACGTTGATGTCTGAGTTGTTGTTGTCGCCGCGCCAATGGCGGAAGGGCCGCCAGGCATCGTGCATCCCTGCTCGATCTTCGCGACGCGCTCCTACTTGAGACACTCAGGTGCCTCCGCCACTTAGAGGTGGATGGCGCGCTCGGACTCCGCCAACCCCACTTGCAGGAGCTGGGTGTTGAGTCGTCGCTGGCGGCAGTCATCCAACTCGACGGTTATCCTAGCCAGGTCGAGGGCCCAAACATCCGCGAGTGCAGGGTATGCGAGGACCCAGACCGGCTCCAGCTGGGTCTTGGCGAACACCACTATGCCTAGTGCCACCTCGGGTAGGCATTTGTTGGTCGTTGAGGAGGACGTGACGCCAGCTCTGACACCTTAAAGTAGTACTCCACGCACAAACATGGGTTGGACGACTCCTCCTTCTTGATGGCGACCGGAGGCCACGGGTTGTCTGGCTGGTGGCGAGGTGGGAAGGGTGGCTTCCCCATCACACAACGTCCGATCTGGATGTTGCGGCTGCGCGGCCGAGAGGGTGGCTCCTCCTTCACGCGTCCTCCAATTTGGATATCGTGACTGCGCAAAGTAGACGGCGACGCCGAACGGTGGTCGATCACTGACCGCCACCACGTGATATTCATGTGTCGCGCGACCCACAATTCATCGCAGCCACGGCCGTGAGCAGGGGCGGTTCTGCTCCTCGTCATCCAAGGAGATCGGATCCACCTTGACGACGGACAGAGCCATGGACGACGACGGCCCTGGAGACCGTGGGTGGCAAAGCCAGCTAGATAGATAGACACATTGCGGCGACGCGTGGTGGAAGTGTGGTAGTGTGCAGCGGCTTTGGGGAAGGAGGAGCGAGGAGGATAGGATTTGCGTCGGAGGCATGTTGACTTTAATAGCCGATCTCCCCTCGATTTGGGGCCGGTTTGTGGGATTTCATACATCCTATCGGAATCGGGGCTCCGCAGACCCAAACAAGCTTCAAACTCTGGGGCCTGTGCGAAGATCTAGCCGAGCCTCGGCTCCAAGGTCATCACTTCATAGCTTGGCCTCGTCGAGTCTGTGCGAGTGGGGAAGTGATAACCCACAAGTATAGGGGATCGCAACAACTTTCAAGGGTAGAGTATTCAACCCAAATTTATTGATTCAACACAAGGGGAGCCAAAGAATATTCTCAAGTATTAGCAACTGAGTTGTCAATTCAACCACACCTGGAAACTTAGTATCTGCAGCAAAGTGTTTAGTAGCAAAGTAATATGATAGTGATGGTAACGGTAACAAAAGAGTAATGAAAGCAAAGTAATCTTTTTCGTATTTTGTAGTGATTGTAACAATAGCAACGGGAAAGTAAATAAGCGTAAACCAGTATATGGAAAGCTCGTAGGCATTGGATCAATGATGGATAATTATGCCGGATGCGGTTCATCATGTAACAGTCAGAACATAGGGTGACACAGAACTAGCTCCAATTCGTCAATGTAATGTAGGCATGTATTCCGAGTATAGTCATACGTGCTTATGGAAAAGAACTTGCATGACATCTTTTGTCCTACCCTCCCGTGGCAGCGGGGTCCTAATGGAAACTAAGGGATATTAAGGCCTCCTTTTAATAGAGAACCGGAACAAAGCATTAGCACATAGTGAATACATGAACTCCTCAAACTATGGTCATCACCGGTAAGTATCCCGATTATTGTCACTTCGGGGTTAACGGATCATAACACATAATAGGTGACTATAGACTTGCAAGATAGGATCAAGAACACTCATATATTGATGAAAACATAATAGGTTCAGATCTGAAATCATGGCACTCGGGCCCTAGTGACAAACATTAAGCATAGCAAAGTCATAGCAACATCAATCTCAGAACATAGTGGATACTAGGGATCAAACCCTAACAAAACTAACTCGATTACATGGTGAATCTCATCCAGCCCATCACCGTCCAGCAAGCCTATGATGGAATTACTCACGCAGGGCGGTGAGCATCATGAAATTGGTGATGGAGGATGGTTGATGATGATGACGGCGACGAATCCCCCTCTCCGGAGCCCCGAACGGACTCCGGATCAGCCCTCCCGAGAGGTTTAATGCTTGGCGGCGGCTCTGTATCATAAAACACGATGATTTCTTCTCTCCTAGTTTTTCTCCCCGAAAGTAGTTATATAGAGTTGGAGCTGGAGTCGGGGGTCTCCAGGGGGCCCACGAGGTAGGGGGCGCGCCCTAGGGGGGGGCGCCCCCACCCTTGTGAGAAGGGTGTGGGCCCCTTGGTCTTCATCTTTGGCGAGGATTTTTTATTATTTATTGTAAGATATTCTGTGGAGTTTTAGGTCATTCCGAGAACTTTTGTTTTCTGCACATAAAACAACATCATGGCAATTCTGCTGAAAACAGCGTCAGTCCGGGTTAGTTCCATTCAAATCATACAAGTTAGAGTCCAAAACAAGGTCAAAAGTGTTTGGAAAAGTAGATACGTTGGAGACGTATCAACTCCCCCAAGCTTAAACCCTTGCTTGTCCTCAAGCAATTTAGTCGACAAACTAAAAGAAATAAAGAAAAACTTTTACAAACTCTGTTTTCTCTTGTTGTTGTAAATATGTCAAGCTAGCATTCAAGTTTTCAACAAAGATTATAACTAACCACATTTGCAATAATTCTCAGGTCTCATGATTACTCATATCAATAACATAATCAACTAGCAAGCCATAATAATAAATCTCGGATGACAACACTTTCTCAAAACAATCATAATATGATATAACAAGATGGTATCTCGCTAGCCCTTTCTGAGACCGCAAAACATAAATGCAGAGCACCTTTAAAGATCGAGGACTGACTAGACATTGTAATTCATGGTAAAAGAGATCCAATCATAGTCACAGCCAATATAAATTAACAGTAATGAATGCAAATGACAGCTGCGCTCTCTAGCTAGTGCTTTTTAATAAGAGGGTGATGACTCAACATAAAAGTAAATAGATAGGCCCTTCGCTGAGGGAAGAAGGGATTTGTAGAGGTGCCAGAGCTCAGCTTTAAAATAGAGGTGAATAATATTTTGAGCGGTATTGAGGGAGTCCTGAATTAGGGGGTCTTCAGACAGCCGGACTATATCCTTTGGCCGGACTGTTGGACTATGAAGATACGAGATTGAAGACTTCGTCCCATGTCCAGATGGGACTCTACTTGGCGTGGAAGGCAAGCTAGGCAATATGGATATGCATATCTCCTCCTTTGTAACCGACCTTGTGTTACCCTAGCCCCCTCTGGTGTCTATATAAACCGGAGGGTTTTAGTCCGTAGGACAACATACAATCATACCATAGGCTAGCTTCTAGGGTTTAGCCTCTCCGATCTCGTGGTAGATCAACTCTTGTACTACACATATTATCAAGAATAATCAAGCAGGACGTAGGGTTTTACCTCCATCAAGAGGGCCCGAACCTGGGTAAAACATCGTGTCCCCTGCCTCCTGTTACCATCCGCCTTAGACGCACAGTTCGGGACCCCCTACCCGAGATCCGCCGGTTTTGACACCGACATTGGTGCTTTCATTGAGAGTTCCTCTGTGTCGTTATCATTAGGCTTGATGGCTCCTTCGATCATCGATAGCGATGCAGTCCAGGGTGAGACTTTTCTCCCCGGACATATCTTTGTATTCGGCGGCTCCACACTGCGGGCCAACTCGCTTGGCCATCTAGAGGAGATCGAGAGCTATGCACCTGGCTATCAGGTCAGATTTGGAAACTTGAACTACACAGCCGACATCCACGGAGACTTGATCTTTGACGGATTCGAGCCCTTGCCAAGTGCGCCGCACGGTCATGATGAGCACGACTTAGCTCTACCATCGGACAGTGTTCGGGAGATCGCACCGGCGACCGCTCCGACCCTCAAATCGGAACCAATTGCGCCATCTAGTGACGGGTGGATAGAACCCGCTGCGGAAGCCGCACTATCATCGGCGATCGAGCCGAGTATCGACCTTCCCCTTCACGAGAGCCGTGACGCCAAACTGCCAGATTCTTCCCCGGCCACAGACTCTGAACCACCTGCGCCCGTGCCTATCGAATCCAATTGGGCGCCGATCATGGAGTTCACCTTTGCGGATATCTTTCAGCACTCGCCCTTTGGCAACATACTGAACTCATTAAGGTCTCTCTCTCTGTCAGCAGAGCCCTGGCCAAACCATGTCTGGCAGAATTGGGATGTGGATGACGAAGAAATTCGCCGCCCACCCACCACCAACTTAGTAGCCACTGTCGACGATTTGACCGACATGCTCGACTTCGACTCCGAAGGCATCGACGGTATGGACGACGATGTAGGAGACAAACAGGAACCACTACCCACAGGGCACTAGACACCCACTTCATCACATGATGTATACATGGTGGACACACCCAAAGAAAACGACGACGAAGAACGGAAGGACGCAACAAAGGGTTGTTCCCTAGAGAAGCAGTTAAAGCGGCGGCGTAAGCGCCGCTCCAAATCCCGCCTCGGCAGAAGCAACGATCATATAAACCCAGTGATAGAGCAAGGCGAGCCAGCAGACGACAAACACGGCATTGAACCATCATCCGACCACGGCAACACGGAGAATCAAACTGAACAACCCAACTCCGTCAAAGATAACAGTCCGAATAACATCACACCGGACAGGCACCCGGAGCAACAGAATACCCATAAAAGGCTTGTTGCCACTGCGAGGAGTCTGAAAAAGCAGAAGCAAAGGCTCAAGGCTGCACAAGACACACTTAGAATCAGATGGAGTGAAGTACTCAACACTGAAGCGAAGTGCGGCGGTAATCGCCACACCAAGAGCTACCCGAAGCGAAAGTTGCTGCCTGAATTCGATGAGGAGGCCTTAGATCCCCCGCAATCAAAAAACAAAATGGCCACCCGGTCGGATAGACGACCTTGTGGCCAACATAGAGCGGCAAACGACGCCGCACATAAGCCAGTACGCGATCCGCGCGAGGGCTCGCATCAAAAGGACGACACAACCAGATCCATCTACGGGCCACGCAAGCGCGCTCCAGCATGCAATGCAACACAACAAACATCCCAACACCACGGTACACCCAAATACAGGGGTACCGCACACCCCCTATGTTTCACCGATGAGGTGCTGGACCACAAATTTCCAGAGGAATTCAAACCCGTAAACATAGAGGCGTATGACGGAACGACAGACCCTGGGGTCTGGATTGAGGACTACATCCTCCATATCCATATGGCTCGAGGAGACGATCTCCACGCCATCAAGTACTTACCCCTCAAGCTCAAAGGGCCAGCTCGGCACTGGCTTAAAAGCCTCCTCGAAAACTCCATTGGAAGCTGGGAAGAGCTCGAAGACGCTTTTCGGGCAAATTTTCAGGGGACCTATGTCCGACAACCGGGTGCAGACGATTTGAGTCATATAACTCAACAACCCGGAGAGCCATCCCGAAAGCTTTGGAGCAGGTTGCTCACTAAAAAGAACCAAATAGTCGACTGCCCGGACGCTGAAGCCTTAGCAGATTTTAAGCATAGCGTTCGAGACGAATGACTTGCCAGACACCTCGGCCAAGAAAAGCCGAGAACAATGGTAGCATTAACAAGCCTCATGACCCGCTTTTGCGCGGGAGAGGATAGCTAGTTAGCCCGATGCGGCACCAGCGACCCAAGTACATCCAAAGTCAGGGACGAAAACGGGAAACCAAGACGCAGCAAAAACAAGCGCCAGAATAAAGAAGACAGCCCGAAGAGCACGGCGGTAAACGCCGGATTTAGAAGCTCTCGGCCAGGTCAACAAAAGTTGCCCTCCAAAGGCAATAGAGACGAACTGTCCAGCCTAAATAAGATTCTGGATAAAATATGTCAGATCCACAGCACCCCCGATAAGCCTGCAAATCATACCCATAGAGAATGTTGGGTTTTCAAGCAGTCCGGCAAGCTCAACGCCGAACATAAGGGGCAGGATACACCAAGCAAAGACGAGGACGAGCCTCGCAAGCAAAGCACTGGGGAACAGAAGAAATTCCCACCAGAAGTCAAAACAGTAAACGTGTTACACGTAACAAAGGGGAGAAACAAAGCAACACTCCTAGTGACACATGCCCCAAGGCCTATCACCGCGGAGTTCTGCCACTGGTCGTCCCAACCGATCACCTTTCACCATCGGGATTACTCGGCAATTATCCGGTGTGCAGGATGGGATGCCTTGGTATTAGACCCAATAATTGACGGATACCACTTCACACGAGTCCTGATGGACGGCGACAACAGTTTAAACCTGATATATCAGAACACAGTCCGCAAAATGGGGATAGACCCAACAAAAATTAGCTGCAACAATACTACCTTTAAAGGAGTAACGCCAGGCCCAGAGGCCCATTGCACGGGCTCCCTGCTACTAGAGGTTATATTCGGCTTTCCCGATAACTTCCGCAGCGAAAATTTAACATTCCACATCGCTCCGTTCCAAAGTGGTTATCAAGCACTACTCGGACGCGAAGGTTTCGCTCGCTTTAACGCAATACCGCATTACGCTCCTCTCATGCTTAAGATGCCCGGTCCACGTGGCATCATTACAGTAGATGGAAGTATTGAGCACTCCTTGCGCACGGAAGACCATGCGGCTGCCTTGGCAGCCGCACACTAAAAGGCCTCACCAACTAAAGCATCTGACAGGTCGTTAAGACCACAGACGCGGTTGGACGAGTCCGGCGCAGCTATATGTAATTGATACAGGTTTGATGGCTATACCCCTATTACAATACAAGGGGCTCAACACGCGCAAACAAGTGGCAATTAGGCTCAACTTTACTCATTTTGAATTGTACATGGTTTATTTAGTATAACCTACCTTTTGCACGATAACTTTTCAATTAAGTTCCTTTCTTTTTCAGATGACCATCGCGCTAAACCCGTCCAGAATACGGCACAACGGAGACACAGGCGCAGATGTGCAGCAGGGACCCGTTCCAAGGATTCTTTTTAGATTAAGACCCTGCGTAAACCTTTTCTACTGTCTCTTGTTGATACACATCCCTCGGATTCTCAGTACAATTGAGAAGGATGCTGATGTATTGGCATGTGGCCACGTCAGAATATTGCACGTACCTAGACACCAGGGGCTTATTACAAAGGGCACTGTTTAGGCCCGGTTTACATCATAAAGACCGAATACCTTAGGGAGTGTTCGGCGTCGCGAGTTTGGCCTTATATGCATCAGCTTTGAATCATGTCTTTGGTCAAATGTTGGGTTTGCCCGGCTCCTGTGTTTTGCAGCCTTACGTTCCGCTCTATCGGCTAAGGCGGCACCAGGAGAATTACTGCGATTGTGCCCTGGTTCATCCGGATGAGCACCTCAGTAGAGAAAGCCGAAAACTGACTGTCATGATATAGCGTTAGACTGGTCAACCACTCGATGACCTAGTGGAATCTTCGGGATTCCTCCGCCTTAACGAAGGGTCGTTTCCCGGCCTGGCATGTACGTGCCCCGAATCCGGATGAGCGCGGAGCCAGCAGGGGCTATATAGTAGCCCCACTGTCAAACTCCTTTGGCTAAGTGAAAGTGTTAAAGCATTATAGTCCGGTTGCCTAGTTCGTTGCGCCATCACCTCCTTAATGGACGAAGACGTTGGATCAAGTGTGAACATGCGTCTTCTGTGAACACCCCCGCATTATATGCGTGGGGGCTGAAGCCGATGACTCCCATCTTTCAAGTTATATACATATATACATAAACGGCCGCACAGGAGGCATCATAGCACTTTCGGGGAAAAGTATAAATACAGCCTTGATAAATTCAATAAAACATTGTTTGTACAATGAGACTACATGTCACTGGAAAATAATATTCTTCGAGCACTGAGCCTCTATCGAACGAGCGCCTTCGAGGACTTCTTCAAAGTAGTGCTCGGCAGCCACTCGGCCTATGGCCGAACCCTGTGCCGCAACAGTGGTGGCCTCCATCTCCGCCCAGTATGTTTTGACATGGGCAAGGGCCATCTGCGCACCTTCTATGCACACTGATCGCTTTACAGCATCGATGCGTGGCACAGCTTCAAGGAATTGTTGCACTAAGCTAAAGTAGCTACTCGGCCTTGGCCCTCCCGGCCACAGGTGATCCACAATGGACCTCATGGCAAGTCCGGACAACCTATGGAGCTCGGCCCAACCGGTCAATCGCTCATTCAGCAGCAGCGGACGGACTGGAGCGTGAAACTGTGACCATAACAGCTTTTCCACTTCGGGACCTCTCTGATCCTTGAAGTACTCGGCTGCATCAGTAGCACTTGTAGACAAATCCATGTACGCGTCCGCAGAACTCCATAGCCGGTCCAGAGGAGCATACTTCGGATCTCCGAACTTAGTCCGCAACAAGAAGGGCTTCCCAGACACGATATCTGCAGCTTGATTCAGCTCCTCCTTCGTCGCTCTAATTTTGGAGCGGGCTTCCTTGGCAGCCACCCGGGCCTTCTCCAGGTCCGTCGCCTTCGCCCGGTTTTCCTCTTCAAGAAGCCGGTAACGGTCAGCAGCATCTTTTAACTCCATGACCATCTTGGCAATTTTTTCTTTGCTCTTGCAATGTGCGGCTTGTTCGACCCTTAACTCTTCGGCCGCCTGTAAAGCGGCCGCATTGCTACTCCTTGCTTGCTCCTTGGCTCGGGCAAACTCTGCCCGAAGGGTCTCCACGGTGGCCGCTCCATCTGCAGTCACAACATATTAAAGATACTAGCATCATGCTGCTCTTATTATGTGACGATCACCAGAAAAATCACTCACCATGTGCCTCATCAAGCCACTTGTTGACAAGCACGATGTCGGCATCTGCCGCATCCAGTTGCCGCTTTAGTTCGGCAAACCCATCAGTACGGCTAGCCACCGGAGCTTCAACCACCTGCACATAAAGGCGGTCTGGTTATTTCCTGGGACTATGATCCTCTGTTTGCTGCCATTCTCGACGACAACCACAGTCTCAGGGGCTACTATCTGCATGGGCATACCTAACGTATGCGATACTATTAAAGGCATACATTATTTTACGTACCCCGAAGCCTTTCAGCACACTCATAAAAGCTTCGTGCAAACCGCTTTAGGCGGATGAAATCCTTTCAATTACCGTACCCATTAGCGTACGATGCGCTTCCGAGATGACAGCTTTCCCCAGAAGATCCTTCAGCGCATCCGACCGCACACAGTACGGACCCTTGCTGTCGCTCTCCTCAGGAGCCGGATACTGGGGATGCTGGGCAGTCAAAGGGTTATCCTCTGGCGATATTGGATCCGGAGATACCTTTCGCGATGACACTTCAAGGTCATCCGCTTCTTGAGCTGGGGAGTCCAGGGGAGGCATTTCGCTCTCCATCATCTCCGAAAGAAGATCCCTCGAAGATGAACTCTGGTGAGAAGGGCTGCGATCCGGACTACAATTTACAAGCATCGGTTATTGTCTTCGGAAGAAAGGTAGGATATCTTCACTATTAAGTACTTTTTTATTACTTACAGCTCGGTAGAGGGCTGATCCCCGCACGGACATTGTGCGGCAAGAATACCCTCCGAGGCAGGACCCTTTGGCGGAGATTTCTTCTCCCGTTTGGAAACCTTAGTTTCTGGATCTTCAGAGGTAGTCCTCTTCCTTCCCCGGGAGAGAGAATGTTAGATTCTTCCCCTTGGTTATCCTCCCTCACGGAGGCGCTCATTCCCTCGATTGGAATAGGTAGCGATGAGGCCCGCTTTCGCCTTCTTTATTCCCCCTTCATCTTCCTTTGAGGGCACTAGACAAGGTGCTGGCTCGAGCATCTTTTCCAGCACCGGATTCTCCAAGCCTTCAGGAAGGGGGGCCGAACACCGAATCATCTTCGCCTTTGTTATCCAGTCCTGGTCAAAGAGCGATTCTTCAGAATGATGTGATGGTAAATAAAAGGACAGTGTGTTCAGCCATGGGATTACTTACTTGGGCAGCGGGGCGGTGGCAGCTCAGGCCCACGTCCTCGGTAGTGTCCGGATACTCTATTTGGGGTCCGAAGAACGATTTGTACATCTCCTCGTGCGTCATGCCGAGGAAATTCTGAATAGTGCGCGATCCTTCCGGGTTGAATTCCCACATGCGGAGGGGCCGACGTTTGCAAGGCTGGACTCGACGAACCAGCATAACTTGCATTACCATAACCAGACTGAAATCTCCCTTGAAGAGATCTCGGATACAGCTCTGCAGTATTGGCACGTCCTTGGCTGGACCCTAGCTCAGCCCCTGCTGATCCATGACATCAGTTGTGGTGGAGGGCCCGAGCGAAAGGTGGGGGTAGCAACCCACTGGGCACTTCGAGGAGCTGTGACGTAAAACCACTCCCGTTGCCACAATCTGGACACCTCTGGAAAGGAACCCTTTGGCCATGGAGCGTCAGCAATTTTGCTTATTAGAGCACCTCTGCACGCTACGTATTGCCCCTCGACCATCTTCGGCTTCACATCGAAGGTCTTGAGCCACAGGCCAAAGTGAGGGGTAATGCGGAGGAAGGCCTCACAAACGGCAATAAATGACGAGATGTGAAGAAGGGAATCCGGGGCCAGATCGTGAAAATCCAGCCCGTAATAGAATGTAAGACCCCTAACAAAGGGATCCAGAGCGAGGCCTAGTCCTCGGAGGAAGTGGGAGACGAACACAACGCTCTCGTTGGGTTCGGGAGTAGGGACGACCTTCCCTCGGGCGGGCAGCCTATGCGAAATTTCGGCGGTCAGATATCTGGTCTCCCTCAACTTCTTGATGTCCTCCTCCGTGACAGAGGAAGGCATCCACCAACCTTGAAGGCTGGATCCGGACATGATTGAAGGTCCGAAGCTCCTGACCCGGGCTTTGGGTGTTAGAACTCGAGGCGGGGGAAGGATTCGATTGAGCACGGGAGGGAAAAAAGAAAAAGCCTTGTCCCTTTATAAATGGGATGAATATCAGGCGTCCTCCTCGTGGCCATTAGAGACTTACCTAAGATCTAGGAGTCATACCGACAGGCATGGTTGGGTTACCCACGTTTGTATTGATGAGAATCCCGTGATAAGGGGAACACAATCTCTGCTATGACAAGACGTGTCAAGAAACCGCCTCGCGTTATGTGCGGGGCTGGTTAAAGAAAAATGGTTCAAATAATTACTGGACCGTGGCATGATGTCATGCTGCCAAAACGTGTCAGCTGATTAGATTTGTGGAAATATTATTCTCTCTACGGTGGTATGTGGAACTTATTTTGCAGGGTCGGACACTGTCTTTGTATTCAAACTCTTCCGTGGTGTATTCGGAGGAGGAACCCGCCTTGCAATGCCGAAGACAACACTACGCGCCGGACTCATCGTCATTGAAGCCTGGTTCAGGGGCTACTGAGGGAGTCCTGGATTAGGGGGTCTCCGGACAGTCGGACTATATCCTTTGGCCGGACTGTTGGACTATGAAGATACGAGATTGAAGACTTCGTCCCGTGTCCGGATGGGACTCTACTTGGCGTGGAAGGCAAGCTAGGCAATACGGATATGCATATCTCCTCCTTTGTAACCGACCTTGTGTAACCCTAGGCCCCTCCGGTGTCTATATAAACCGGAGGGTTTTAGTTCATAGGACAACATACAATCATACCATAGGCTAGCTTCTAGGGTTTAGCCCCTCCAATCTCATGGTAGATCAACTCTTGTACTATTCATATTATCAAGAATAATCAAGCAGGACATAGGGTTTTACCTCCATCAAGAGTGCCCGAACCTGGGTAAAACATCGTGTCCCCTGCCTCCTGTTACCATCCGCCTTAGACGCACAGTTCGGGACCCCCTACCCGAGATCTGCCGGTTTTGACACCGACAGGTATACTTTCATTGTCAACATAACAACCAAGAGATGGTGATATCTTCCATGCTACACATATTATAGGCGGTTCCCAAACAGAATGGTAAAGTTTATTCTCCCCCTCCACCAACAAACATCAATCCATGGCTTTCTCGAAACAACGAGTGCCTCCAACATACATCAGGTCCCACGGGGAGTTTTGTTTGCAATTATTTTGATTTAGTTTGCATGAAGCATGGGACTGGGCATCCCGGTGACCAGCCCTTTATCTCGTGAGTGAGGAGCGGAGTCCACTCCTCTTGAGAATAACACGCCTAACTTGGAAGATACAGACAACCCTAGTTGATACATGAGCTATTCGAGCATACAAAACAGGATGATTATTTGAAAGTTTAGAGTTTGGCACATACAAATTTACTTGGAACGACAGGTAGATACCGCATATAGGAAGGTATAGTGGACTCATCTATAATAACTTTCGGGTTTTAAGGAGTTTGGATGCACAAGCAGTATCCCCGCTTAGTACAGGTGAGGGCTAGCAAAAGACTGGGAAGCGACCAACTATAGAGTGACAACAGCCATGTACATGCATTAAAATTAATAAACATTGGATGCAAGCATGAGTAGGATATAATCCACCATGAACATGAATATCGTGGAGGCTATGTTGATTTCTTTCAAGTACATGCGTGAACATGTGCCAAGTCAAGTCACTTAAATCATTCAGAGGAGGATACCACCCTATCATACCACATCATAACCATTTTAATAGCATGTTGGCACGCAAGGTAAACCATTATAACTCATAGCTACTCAAGCATGGCATAAGCAACTATGATCTCTAATTGTCATTGCAAACATGTTTATTCATAACAAGCTGAATCAAGAACGATGAACTCATCACATTTACAAAAACAAAAGTGGTCGAGTTCATACCAGCTTTTCTCATCTTAGTCAGTCCATCATATATCATCATAATTACCTTTCACTTGCACGACCGAACGATGTGAATAATAATAAGAGTGCACGTGCATTGGACTAAGCTGGAATCTGCGAGCATTCAATAAATAGGAGAAGACAAGGCAATATGGGCTCTTTTGTCAGATAAATAATAGTGCATATAAGATCCACTTCAACAATTTAATCAAGGTCTTCTCCTACTGACCCCCAAAGAAAAGAAAAGAAATAAAACTATTTACATGGGAAAGCTCCCAACAAGCAAAAGAAGAACATGAAATATTTTTGGGTTTTCTTTTTAATTACTACTACAACATGGAAAGTAAATTAATTAAAAGCTACAACTATTTTTTTTGGTTTTTTCTTAAGGTTTATCAAACACACAAGAAGAAAGCATAAAATAAAATAAACTAGCATGGATGATACAATGAAAAAGTATGAGCACCGACAACTGGCAATGAGTGTGTGTGAACATAAATGTAATGTCGGTGAGAAATACATACTCCCCCGAGCTTAGGCTTTTGGCCTAAGTTGGTCTATGGCCACGGCTGGCCTGGCTGATATCCATAATAATAGTTGTTGGGGTCGTACTGTGATGAGGAAGAAGAAGGCTCCGTTTGCCACTGGTTGGCAATCATCTTCGGATCCCACTGATAGTTAGACTGTCGTGAAGGATCAAATTGTGGTTCCGGTTCTGGCTCCTCGGCTGGTGCAGGGTTCCGGTAGGCGTGGATAGCCGTCAACGGAACAAGGGACTTGCCTACAGTCAAATCAAACAAAGTAGGAGCAGGCAAGGTAATAGTCTCAGGATGATGTTTATTAAAGAACAATTGATATTTAAGCTCTCCTGGCCTATTCTTAACAATAAAATCATGTGCCACCATACTTTTATAATCTAAATAAACACGAGGCAACACTTTTTCCTCCTTCTCACCATGCCTAATAGGTATGTTAAAATGTGAGCTAGGCGTGTGGCATAGACGCCTCCAAAGATGGGACCCTTAGTACGGTTCATACTTAACCGTCTAGAAATAATGCCGCCCATACTAAAAGTGTTATCACTGCACAAACCTTGGAGCAAAATAATAATATCAGGGATACTAAGGTTTCCAGAGTTTCCGCGACCAATTAAGCAACGACTAGCAAATAATGCAAAGTAACGTAAGACATGAAAATGTATGCTAGTGATTCGTGCATCGGAAACCTTCCTAGTTTCCCCTATAGTGATAGTATTAATAAATCCCTCCACATCATCATGATGTGGTTCTTCTGTCTTGCCCCCAAAAGGGACTAAACAAATCCGACAAAAACCATAAAGTGACATCTCCTTATGCTCATCATATAAATGAAACTCCACCGTAGGTGGCGAGTTCCTAGAATGGAAATGAAAGTTTTGCACAAAGGTATTTGTGAGTAAGAGATACTGATCGCATTGGTCGTGGAGGAAAGCGGTGAGGCTTGCATTATGAGCCAACTCATGAAAATCTTCATAAATCTCGGCTGCTCTCAAGAAATCCTCAGAAGGTCATTCACATTCCCGAACCTCCGCGGTGCGCGGCAAATTATACTTAGGCTTTGGTGCCTTTCCTTCGAGCTTTGGCTCGATGAGCCCCTCAATAATCTCCTCATCATTTTCTGAAAAATTCTGAAATTTTTAGTACCTTCAAAATAAAAGTAAACCAAACTCAATAATATTGATAACAACTACTCCTACAAGTTCATAGGGCCTATATCATGCATCAAAACTACTTTTGACCATATAAATTTGACATGCAAACTCAAGACAGGGTCACCTAAGCAACACAAATTTGCAATGAATAAAGCACTAGAACAAAAACTAATTGTACTAATGGAGGAGTCACATACCAAGGAACAATCTCCCCAAGCAGTTTTGTGAGAGTGCTTTGAGAAAGGAGATCGAAAATGGCAGCAAAACGAGCTTGGACTCGGGTTTGAGTTGGTTTTTCGTGTTTGGGGGAGGAAGATGAAGTGTGTGGCTGGAAGAATAAGAGGAGGAGGGCCACCATGGTCCCACGAGGTAGGGGGCGCGCCCTCCACCCTCGTGGCAAGGTGGTTGGCCCCCCTGGTGTGTTCTTTGTTCCATAAATCCTCAAATATTCTACTCCCTCCATTCCTAAATATAGGGTGTATAGTTTTTGGCATGGAAATTAAAGAACGCACGTGGAGGAAAAATTTCACAAGTTTTGGGCGAGATTACACCTGACTAATTGGCATGAGAAAATAAATAAGCTTGCCTAATATAAGGAAATGTAATGGAATCCCCCCAAAAATTATCCATACGAGTGGTGTAACTCAATACACCTTATATTTTGGGTTTTTCCTCAAAAATGTATACACCTTATATCAAGGAACAGAGGGAGTATAAAAAATCATATTTAATCTTCAGGGCATTTGGAGAACTTTTATTTTCGAGGTATTTTTATATTGCACGGATAATCAGATAACAGACAGAAAATTATTTATTTTTACTTTATTTCAACTAAATAACAGAAGGTATAGAAAGGTTACAGAGAGTTGTGCTTCTAGTTTCATCCATCTCATGCTCGTAAAAAAGGAATCCACTAACAAGGTTGATCAAGTCTTGTTAACAAACCCATTCCGATTAACATGAAACCGGAGAAATCTTGAATAACACTAGGTTACCTCAACAGGGATATGCACATCCCCAATAATAAGTATATCATATTTCTTCTTGACAGTAGGAAGAGGAAATTCAAAACCTCCAAATATAATCGATGGGATTTTTCCAATAGAATTGATACTATGAACTTGAGGTTGTTTCCTCAGGAAGTGTACCGTATGCTCATTACCATTAACATGAAAAGTGACATTGCCTTTGTTGCAATCAATAACAGCCCCTGCAGTATTAAGAAAAGGTCTTCCAAGAATAATAGACATACTATCGTCCTCGGGAATATCAAGAATAACAAAGTCCGTTAAAATAGTAATGTTTGCAACTACAATAGGCACATCCTCACAAATACCGACAGGTATAGCTGTTGATTTATCAGCCATTTGCAAAGATATTTCAGTAGGTGTCAACTTATTCAAATCAAGTCTACGATATAAAGATAGAGGCATAACACTAACACCGGCTCCAAGATCACATAAAGCAGTTTTAACATAGTTTCTTTTAATGGAGCATGGTATAGTAGGTACTCCTGGATCCCCAAGTTTCTTTGGTATTCCACCCTTAAAAGTATAATTACCAAGCATGGTGGAAATTTCAGCTTCAGGTATCTTTCTTTTATTTGTAATAATATCTTTCATGTACTTAGCATAAGGATTTGTTTTGAGTATATCAGTCAATCGCATACGCAAAAATATAGGTCTAATCATTTCAGCAAAGCGCTCAAAATCCTCATCATCCTTTTTCTTGGGTGGTTTGGGAGGAAAAGGCATGGGTTTCTGAACCCAAGGTCCTCTTTATTTACCATGTTTCCTAGCAACAAAGTCTTTCTTATCATAACATTGATTCTTTGATTGTGGGTTATCAAGATCAACAACAGGTTCAATTTCTATATCATTACCATTACTAGGTTGAGCATTATTATGAACATTATCATTAACATTTTCATTAGGTTCATGTTCATTACCAGATTGAGTTTTATCATCAGAAATAGAAATATCATTTGGATTATCAGGTGGTTCAACAATAGGTTCACTAGAAGTTTGCACAGTTCTATCATTTTTCTTTTTCTTCCTTTTTGAAGAACTAGGTGCATCAATTTTATTTCTTTGAGAATCTTGCTCAATTCTCTTAGGGTGGCCTTCAGGATACAAAGGTTCCCGAGTCATTCTACCAGTTCTAGTAGCCACTTTAACATCATAGCCATTTTTCTTACTATTCATCTCATTGAGCAATTCTTTTTGAGCTTTAAGTACTTGTTCTACTTGAGTGGTAACCATAGAAGCATGTTTGCTAACAAGTTTAAGTTCACCTCTAATATTAGCCATATAATCACCCAAGTATTTAATCATATCAGCATCTTGTTTTAATTGTCTACGAAAATAAGCATTGAAGTCTTCTTGCTTAAACATAAAATTATCAAACTCATCCAAGCATTGACTAGCAATTTTAGCAGGAGGGATTTCAGCTTTATCATATCTATAGAGAGAATTTACCTTTACTACCTGTGTCGGGTTATCAAGGTCTGGAGGTTCTTCAATAAATAAAGGATTAAGATCATATATTTCTTCATCAGGAAGTAAATTGAGACCATGTATTTCTTCAATAGGAGGTAAATTCTTAACATCTTCAGCTTTAATACCTTTTTCTTTCGTAGATTTCTTTGCCTCTTGCATATCTTCAGGACTGAGAAATAGAACACCTCTCTTCTTCGGAGTTGGTTTAGGAATAGGATCATTAATTGGAGCAGGAGCTGGCTCAGGAGGTGGCTCAAGAGGTGCCCAATTATTTTCATTTGTCAACATATTATTCAATAAGATTTCAGCTTCATCCGGTGTTCTTTCCCTGTAAAGAGAACCAACACAACTATCCAGGTAATCTCTGGAAGCATCGATTAGTCCATTATAAAAGATATCAAGTATTTCATTTTTCTTAGGAGGATGATCAAGCAAAGCATTAAGTAACTTGAGAAGCCTCCCCCAAGCTTGTGGGAGACTCTCTTCTTTAATTTGCACAAAGTTGTATATTTCCTTTAAGGCAGCCTGTTTCTTATGAGCATGGAAATATTTAGCAGAGAAGTAGTAAATCATATCCTGGGGACTACGCACACAACCAGGATCAAGAGAATTAAACCATATCTTAGCATCACCCTTTAATGAGAACGGAAATATTTTAAGGATATAAAAGTAGCGAGATTTCTCATCATTAGTGAACAGGGTGGCTATATCATTTAATTTAGTAAGATGTGCTACAACAGTTTCAGCTTGATAACCATGAAAAGGATCAGATTCAACCAAAGTAATTATATCAGGATCAACAGAGAATTCATAATCCTTATCAGCAACACATATAGGTGAAGTAGCAAAAGTAGGGTCAGGTCTCATCCTAGCATTTGGAGATTGCTTATTCCATTTAGCTAATAACCTTTTGAGTTCATATCTATCTTTGCAGGCTAAAATAGCTAAAGAAACATCTTGATCAAATAAATAACCCTCAGGAATAACAAGTGTTTCTTCATCATCACTTTCATCTTCATAATCAGATTCAATATTTTCAATCTCTCTAGCCCTAGCAAGTCGTTCCTCTAGAAAATCACTAAGTGGCATAGTAATATCAGGCATAGAGGTAGTTTCATCATAAGTATCATGCATAGCAGAAGTAGCATCATCAATAACATGTGACATATCAGAACGAATAGCAGAAGCAGGTGTAGGTGTCGCAAGCTTACTCATAACAGAAGGTGAATCAAGTGCAGAGCTAGATGACAGTTCCTTACCTCCCCTCGTAGTTGAGGGATAGATCTTAGTTTTTGGATCTCTCAAGTTCTTCATAGTGTCCAGCAAATATAAATGCCAAGTACCTCAAAGAATAGAGCTATGCTCCCCGGCAATGGCGCCAAAAATTAGTCTTGATAACCCACAAGTATAGGGGATCGCAACAGCTTTTGAGGGTAGAGTATCCAACCCAAATTTATTGATTCGACACAAGGGGAGCCAAAGAATATTCTCAAGTATTAGCAGATGAGTTGTCAATTCAACCACACTTGGAAACTTAGTATCTGCAGCAAAGTGTTTAGTAGCAAAGTAATATGATAGTGATGGTAACGGTAACAAAAGAGTAATGAAAGCAAAGTAATGTTTTTGGTATTTTGTAGTGATTGTAACAATAGCAACGGGAAAGTAAATAAGCGTAAACCAGTATATGGAAAGCTCGTAGGCATTGGATCAATGATGGATAATTATGCCGGATGCGGTTCATCATGTAACAGTCATAACATAGGTGACACAGAACTAGCTCCAATTCGTCAATGTAATGTAGGCATGTATTCCGAATATAGTCATACGTGCTTATGGAAAAGAACTTGCATGACATCTTTTGTCCTACCCTCCCATGGCAGCGGGGTCCTAATGGAAACTAAGGGATATTAAGGCCTCCTTTTAATAGAGAACCAGAACAAAGCATTAGCACATAGTGAATACATGAACTCCTCAAACTACGGTCATCACCGGTAAGTATCCCGATTATTGTCACTTCGGGGTTAACGGATCATAACACATAATAGGTGACCATAGACTTGCAAGATAGGATCAAGAACACTCATATATTGATGAAAACATAATAGGTTCAGATCTGAAATCATGGCACTCAGGCTCTAGTGACAAGCATTATGCATAGCAAAGTCATAGCAACATCAATCTCAGAACATAGTGGATACTAGGGATCAAACCCTAACAAAACTAACTCGATTACATGGTGAATCTCATCCAACCCATCACCGTCCAACAAGCCTACGATGGAATTACTCATGCACGGCGGTGAGCATCATGAAATTGGTGATGGAGGATGGTTGATGATGACGATAGCGACGAATCCCCCTCTCCGGAGCCCCGAACAGACTCCAGATCAGCCCTCCCGAGAGGTTTTAGGGCTTGGCGGCGGCTCCGTATCGTAAAATGCGATGATTTCTTCTCTCCTTTTTTTTCTCCTCGAAAGCAGTTATATAGAGTTGGAGTTGGAGTCGGGGGGTCTTCAGGGGGCCCATGAGGTAGGGGGCGCGCCCTGGGGGGCGCCCCCCACCCTCGTGAGAAGGGTGTGGGCCCCCTGGTCTTCATCTTTGGCGAGGATTTTTTATTATTTATTGTAAGATATTCCGTGGAGTTTCAGGTCATTCTGAGAACTTTTGTTTTCTGCACATAAAACAACATCATGACAATTCTGCTAAAAACAGCGTCAGTCCGGGTTAGTTCCAGTCAAATCATACAAGTTAGAGTCCAAAACAAGGGCAAAAGTGTTTGGAAAAGTAGATACATTGGAGACCTATCAAGAAGGAGATGAACATCAAGATTTACCCAGGTTCGGGCCACCTTGCGGTGTAAGACCCTACTCCTGCTTTGTGGTGGATTGGCCTCGTGAGGAGGATGAGGATGAACTAGTACAGTGGGTGAGCTGCCTCAGGAGAGCTCGATGGCCTAAGGGTCCGATCCCTCTACGGTGGAGACTAGCCTATATTTATAGTGGTCTTGGTCCTCTTCCCTCATAACTCAGGCGGGAAGGGATTCTACAATGGCCAATTTGAAAGGGGGCAAGTTGTACATCTTATCCTGACAAAAGGTGGTCTTCTCTTGCAAAGCTTCTCGTCGTGACGCAGATGGGGCTCGGCGATGACATCCGTCATGCCGAGCACGTGGTCTTGGTCTTGTTGCACCGGAATGGAAACCTTTGGGGGACTCCTTGGGAACCCGCGTACGTCCTTGACTCCTTAGCACCGAAGAGGAAACTGTCCTCCTCTGCGCTCGCTGGTGCCCTCCTGGCCTTGGTCGTCATGGCCTACGTCATCGAGAGCCTCGTGAGGCTGGGTACCTACATAGAAATCTCCGCTCCCCGGGAGGTAGGCTTGGGGGGCTGCCCCTCGGGAGGTCTTGGCGTCGTTCGCCTCGCGAGGCCGGAGGCCCTCGCGAGGGTCTTGTCCTTGGTGTCTTGTAGCTGGGCCATACCGGGTTGTCGATGAGTTCGCGTGCTGGGGGCCGCACACATGCAAGTCTAGGTACCCCCAGTCCTAGAACGTTGGCAGTAGCCCCCTGGCCCAAGGTGCGCTCCGGTTGGCTTTGAGGTGAAGCCAAGGAGCAAAGGGCGAAGCGATGCGGGCCCTCATCACCTGCAGGCCAGGCTTGAAGCATGGCGCACGACGGGACATAGGCGCCTCCACTTCCCCACATCGCCTCAGCAACTGCCCATGCTGACAAAAGATTGGCACACGCTTCAAGGCCATCATTGCTCGCACACAAAGGGACACCGGTTGGCTTTCTTCGATCGCCTATAAGAAGGCACAAAGAGCGGAGCCTGAACAATCTCCGTCTTCCTGCTCCTCCATTCCATACTTCCGTCATAGCAACCATGGCACCGACGAGAAGGTTTTCTACTGACGAGAAAGGGAAGGCATCACAGGAGGAGCCATAGTTGCCCCCTCCGAAGAGAGGGCATGACCGCCCTCGCAAGATCACGGCGACGCGCGCGGCGGCCCCTCTCCAGCACGAGCATGCTCTGCTGGGGGTCCGCGCAGGCTCCAGCAGTCATGGGAAGGGTCCTTCCCATGGAGGCGGCCATGGAAGCCATGGAGGTCGAGGTTGAGGAGGAAGGCATGCGGTGGCTGCTCGACCACCTTGCCCGCAGGCCTGCTCAGACGACACGACCAGTGAGTTCGTGGTGTGGATGGAGAGTCCGCCCCTGGATCCAGCTCCCGCGCTCCTTCGCCGAGGAGCTTCCGGACGGAGGACCTGTCGGGTTGTGGCTGCAGCCTGATGGTTGCTGCAATCGGTCCTCATGGGCGAAGGTTGAGGTTACCTCCTCAGGCCTGGTGTACCTGACCCACGGGTGGCAGACGTTCTCTCGCGCTTGCGGCTTGCAGGGGAGGTGCACCCTCCATTTCAAGTACGACGGGGCAGCAACGCTTTTTGTCAAGGTCTTCGGGGAGGACGGCGGGCACCTAGGATGTTACCTAGAGGGCGAGAGCAGCGGCGGCGACCGCCTCTCCGACGGCGATGATCATCGCGACGGCGACGTCCTCGGTGGTGAACTTGCCCTTGGGACGGCCGTGACACCTCCAGCAGTGGTGGCACTGTTGGGGAACGCGGTAATTTCAAAAAAATTCCTACGCACACGCAAGATCCATCTAGGTGATGCATAGCAACGAGAGGGGAGACTGTTGTCCATGTACCCTTGTATACCATAAGCGGAAGCGTTATGACAACACGGTTGATGTAGTCATATGTCTTCACGATCTGGCCGATCCTAGCACCGAAGGTACGACACCTCTGCGATCTGCACACGTTCAGCTTGGTGACGTCCCATGAACTCTAGATCCAGCTGAGGTCGAGGGAGAGTTTCGTCAGCACGAAGGCGTGATGACGGTGATGATGAAGTTACCGACGCAGGGCTTCGCCTAAGCTCTACAACGATATGACCGAGGTGGAAATCTGTCGAGGGGGGCACCACACACGGCTAAACAATCAACTTGTGTGTCTATGGGGTGCCCCCTCCCCCATATATAAAGGAGTGGAGGAGGGGAGGGCCGACCCTCTCATGGCGCTCCCAAGGGGGGAGTCCTATTCCCGGTGGGAGTAGGATTCCCCCTTTCCTATTAGGAGTAGGAGAAGAAGGAAGGAGGAGAGAGGGAGAAGGAAAGGGGGGGGGCACCCCAATTTGAATTGGGCTTGGGGGGCACTTTGGCTGCCTCCTCCTCTCTCCTACTAAGGCCCATTAAGGCCCAATGACTCCCCGGGGGGTTCCGGTAACTCCCCGGTACTCCGATAAATGCCCAAACTCACCCGGAACCATTCCGATGTCCAAACATAGCCTTCCAATATATCGATCTTTATGTCTTGACCATTTCGAGACTCCTCGTCATGTCTGTGATCATGTCCGGGACTCCGAACTACCTTTGGTACATCAAATCACATAAACTCATAATACAGATCATCACCGAACGTTAAGCGTGCGAACCCTATGGGTTCGAGAACTATGTAGACATGACCGAGACTCACTTCCGGTCAATAACCAATAGCGGAACCTGGATGCTCGTATTGGTTCCTACATATTCTACGAAGATCTTTATCGGTCAAACCTCATAACAACATACGCTATTCCCTTTGTCATCGGTATGTTACTTGCCCGAGACTCGATCGTCGGTATCTCAATAGCTAGTTCAATCTCGTTACCGGCAAGTCTCTTTACTCATTCCGTAATGCAACATCATGTAACTAACTCATTAGTCACATTGCTTGCAAGGCTTATAGTGATGTGCATTACCGAGAGGGCCCAGAGATACCTCTCCGATACATGGAGTGACAAATCGTAATCTCGATATATGCCAACTCAACAAAGACCATCGGAGACACCTGTAGAGCATCTTTATAGTCACCCAGTTACGTTGTGACATTTGATAGCACACTAAGTGTTCCTCCGGTATTCGGGAGTTGCATAATCTCATAGTCATATGAACATGTATAAGTTATGAAGAAAGCAATAGCAACAAATTAAACGATCATCGTGCTAAGATAACAGATGGGTGAAGTCAATCACATCATTCTCTAATGATGTGATCCCATTAATCAAATGACAACTCATGTCTATGGTTAGGAAACTTAACCATCTTTGATTAACGAGCTAATCAAGTAGAGGCATACTAGTGACACTCAGTTTGTCTATGTATTCACACATGTACTAAGTTTCTGGTTAATACAATTCTAGCATGGTTAATAAACATTTATCATGATACAAGGAAATATAAATAAAAACTTTATTATTGCCTCTAGGGCATATTTCCTTCAGTCTCCCACTTGCACTAGAGTCAATAATCTAGATTACACGGTAATGATTCTAGCACCCATGGAGTCTTGGTGCTGATCATGTTTTGCTCGTGAGAGAGGCTTAGTCAACAGGTCTCCAACATTCAGATCCGTGTGTATCTTGCAAATCTCTATGTCTCCCTCCTTGACTTGATCGCGGATGGAATTGAAGTGTCTCTTGATGTGGTTGCTTCTCTTATGAAATCTGGATTCCTTTGTCAAGGAATTTGCACCAGTATTGTCACAAATGATTTTCATTGGACCTGATGCACTAGGTATGACACCTAGATCGGATATGAACTCCTTCATCCAGACTCCTTCATTTGCTACTTCTGAAGCAGCTATGTACTCCGCTTCACACGTAGATCCCGCCACGACGCTCTGCTTGGAACTGCACCAACCGACAACTCCAGCATTCAATAAAAATACGTATCCGGTTTGTGACTTAGAGTCATCCAGATCAGTGATAAAGCTTGCATCGACGTAACCATTTACGACAAGCTCTTTGTCACCTCCATAAATGAGAACATATCCTTAGTCCTTTTCAGGTATTTTAGGATGTTTTTGACTACTATCTAGTGATCCACTCCTGGATTACTTTGGTACCTCCCTGCTAAACTAATAGCAAGGCACACATCACGTCTGGTACACAACATTGCATACATGATAGAACCTATGGCTTAAGCATAGGTGTTGGTGTCAAAACCGGCGGATCTCGCGTAGGGGGTCCCGAACTGTGCGTCTAGGCCGGATGGTAACAGGAGGCAGGGGACACGAAGTTTTACCCAGGTTCGGGCCCTCTCGATGGAGGTAAAACCCTACGTCCTGCTTGATTAATATTGATGGTGTGGGTATTACAAGAGTTGATCTACCACGAGATCAGAGAGGCTAAACCCTAGAAGCTAGCCTATGGTATGATTGTTGATGTGTATGTTGTCCTACGGACTAAAACCCTCCGGTTTATATAGACACCGGATAGGGTTAGGGTTACATAGAGTCGGTTACAATGGTAGGAGATATGAACATCCGTATCGCCAAGCTTGCCTTCCACGCCAAGGAAAGTCCCTTCCGGACACGGGACGGAGTCTTCAATCTTGCATCTTCATAGTCCAGGAGTCCGGCTTGAAGGTATCGTTCGGCTATCCGAACACCCCGTAATCCAGGACTCCCTCAGTAGCCCCTGAACCAGGCTTCAATGATGACGAATCCGGCGCGCAAATTGTCTTCGGCATTGCAAGGCGGGTTCCTCCTCCAAATACTTCGTAGAAGATCTTGAACACAAAGATAGTGTCCGGCTCTGTAAAATAAGTTTCCACATATTGCCATAGAGAGAATAATAATATTAACACAAATCTAATCTGCTGACGTATTCCGTGGTGCGACACACCACGACCAAGCCTTTATCCAAATCGTTTCATTATCCCACCTCAGCGCGTTATGCGAGGCGGTTTCCTTGGCATGTCTTGTCAAAGCAGAGATCGTGTCCCCTCATTTCAGGATTCTCATCAATACGGGTGTGGGTAACCCAACCGCGCCTTTGATTACGGCGCTTGGAGATAAGCAAGTTTTACCAGGCTGGTGGGGACACATAATCGTGTCCACCCATATAAGGGGATAAGGATCCACCTTTTTACCCACGCCTTCTTCCTCCTCTGCCTATCCATTCTTGCGCACTCGAGCTCCAGCGCCCAAGTCCGCACTACCACCTCAACCCTCTCCAGTCATGTCCGGAGCGGGAGGCAAGTGGATGGTCTCCTCCGTCACGGAGGGACACATCAAAAAACTGAGGAAGGCCGGATATCTGGCCAGCGACATCGCGCACCGGCTCCACGAAAAGGGGCAGCTCATCCCCACTCCTAGGTCCCACGAGAGGGTGGTATTTCTCCCCCATTTCCTCCGCGGACTGGGCTTCCCTCTGCATCCATTTGTCCGGGGGCTCATGTTCTACTACGGCCTGGATTTCCATGATCTGGCCCCGAACTTCGTCCTCAACATCTCGACGTTTATCGTCGTGTGCGAGGCTTTCCTCCGCATCCGTCCCCATTTCGGCTTATGGCTAAAGACCTTCAACGTCAAGCCGAAGGTGGTGCGCGGCAGCCAGGCGGAGTGCGGCGGCGCCATGGTTGGCAAGATGGCCAACGTCCTGTGGCTCGAGGGCTCCTTTGTGGAGACGCTGAAGGGGTGGCAATCTGGGTGGTTTTACATCACCGAGCCGCGCGACGCCGAATGGGTCGCACCCCCTGAGTTCCGATCCGTCCCCCCACGCAGCTCACCTCCTGGAAGGAGATAGGCCTGTCTTGGGGTAAAAAAGGAGAGCTAACCAGACTCCAAACATGCATCCAAACCCTGGTGGACAAGAAGCTCAAGCTTGTTAACGTAGTCCAGGTTATGCTCGTCCGCCTGATCCTCCCGTGTGAACGACGGGCCTTCAACCTTTGGGAATTCGACCCGGTGCAGCATCAAACTCTTAACAGGCTCTTTGACACGACGTACGAAGATGCCTGGAGGGTGCTTTTCAAGGGCGCCGAGGCTCCCGCATCCGCTGCTGAGGATCGCGGATTCAGTACTCAGCATCACGCTCATGCTGTAAGCTGTTTTTCTCCTTTTACAGGGTATCAGTTTTTCATAGTTTGACTCTATGCGGGATCTAAGTTCCCTTATCTTGGATAGGATTGGGTGGTGACGCCCGAACATATCAACTGTCCGGCTCCTCTGCCCGAAGGCCCAGCGGACGCTCGCTTGGCGAAGCTGCTGGTTCCGGCGCCCTATGTGGTGCCGGAGAAGAAGGCCATGAAAAGGGCCACAGGGACTCGAAAGAGTGCCCGACGCCAGGAGGTGTCGGATTCGTCATCCGACGATCCTGAAGCGCCTTCCTCTTGTGAAGACGAGGAGGAAGAAGAAGATACCTCTCCCCCTCCAGCGGGAGGAGAGAAGAAAAGGAAGGCCGCCCTCTCGGAGGAGGCCAGAGGGTCCAAGAAGGGGAAAACCCTTCCCCCGGACTGCTCCACTTACGCCGACAACGATGAAGAGGAGTGGCAGCCCAGGGCCAAGCCCTTGGCGAAATTGTAAGTGTCCGGATACCGGGGTAGTTTATAGTATTCGTTTTTCGCACAGCTTTCCCTTATGTCGAATATGTTTATGCAGCCCACCCAAAGACCGACTCGATGCATCGTCGAGCGGCTCACTGGACCCGTCAGAGGTGAACTCGCTTCCGACGGCTTCATCCCCCCGCCCTGCGGATGACACCGAAGTGTTGTCCCAACAGGTTCCAAGCCGGGAGGAGGTGGTCCCGGAGGCGCCGCAAGGCGACCTCCCGGACTCCAGGAATAAAGGGGATGAAACCCCCCAGGGCTCCAAGTCCGGCTTAAGGCCGGACACAGCTCCGGAATCTTCAAGGGTTCCAGAGTCCGGCGGGCGACCTCCTTCCAAGAGGAGCAAGCCTACCATGCCGGTGACCTCCGTCCAACCGGAGGCGCCGGACAATATGTTGGAGGCGCTCCAAGGTGCCTCCATCGACGAGGGGCACCACACTATCATGAGTGCGGTGATCCAGAAGGTTCAGTCCACCAAAAGCGGACTGACTAAAGCTTGTATAAGCCTTTTAACAGGCTTTGAGGTAAGTAAAGAATGTTCACATAATGTTACCGCATAGACAGTAGCCCCTGATGCTCTATTGGGCGTTCGGGAAGAAAAGCCGAATAGAGGATCAAAGAATTCGCAGGAGTCTAACAAAAGGAGTCAATATGCCTATGCAGGCTTCTCTGCTAGCGTCCGCTGCACTGACTGCGGAAGTGGACGTGCTGAAGCAGAGTCTCGAGAAGTCCGAGCAAGAGCTCGGGCGTGCCAAGAAGCAGCTCGAGGAGAAGGAAGGTAAGAAATACCCTGTTTGAATATGTATATAAAAAAGGTGCAATTGCAAAAAATGACAGGATTGACATGGCTATTGCAGGGGCCACGTCTAAGGTGGCGACCCTTAAGCAAGCACTGCTCGAGGCCGAGAAGAGTGCGGCCATGGAGCACACCGAGCGGGAGAGGTATGAGGCTGAGGTTGGCAAGGTGCGGCAAGAGCTCCAGGTTCTCATGAAGAAACATGAGAGTTTGGAGCTTGACTCGAAGAGCGAGCGTCCGAGCTCGTGGCAGCTATATAAAATGCCAAGTCTGCCAAGGCCGAGTCCCAGAAGACCCTCCAGGAGTTGGATGAGGTGAAGAAGATTGCGGCGGGTAAGGCATTCTTTATGCAAAGCAAACACATAAACGTGAGTTACCTGTTACTTACCCGAATCCAGAGCTCTCCAGGAGCGTCCGCAGATCTTCCCCGGAGTGTATCTGATGCTGCCGCATTCAATCAAGCCGAGGAGGGCAGCTCGACGGAGAAGGTGTTCTGGTCTCAGTACGCTGATGCCGGACACCCCGTGCCCCTGAGCGTCCAGCTGAAGCAACTGGTCGAGCTCCACAAGGCGGCTGAACAGGCCATGAAGGGCCTCGTAGTTCGGCTGTGGCCTGGAGAGGCTCTGCCTGGGAGCTATTTCGGGCTGGTGCGGCGGCTGGTGGAGGCCTGTCCGAGGCTTGAAGACATCAAGCGCTCCGTCTGCATTGAAGGTGCCCGTAGGGCCCTTGCCCGTGCTAAGGTGCACTGGGGCAAGCTGGATGCGGAGAAGCTTGTGAAGGACGGGCCACCGCCGGGGAAAGAGCATCGCAAGCCCGAGAATTATTATAAGGATGTTCTGAAGGGTGCCCGCCTTGTTGCGGATGAATGTACCAAGGATGTATTTTTTGAGTAAAACCCGCTCGTGTTATCCTATGCGCTGAAAACTTGTTCATATGCGCTAAGCAATGCTGCTTAAATTTAAAATATTACCTTCTGTGCGGCTGTTTATCAATACTGAGAGATGGCGAGTCGTCGGCTTCTGCCCCCATGCCGCTAGTGCTGTGGTGTTCGGGGATAAACCTGGGCGCTCTTTTTCCCATATTTGGGTCCTTCGAGGGAGGCGCTCAGCCCAATGAATGAGGCAATCGGACTATAATGCGTGAACACTCTCACTTAGCCATAGAATTCTATAATTTTAAATTTTGGCGAAGCCCCTGGTATTCGGAAGACCGAGTTCGGGGCGCTATCCACGCCTTGGCCGGACAGAGCCGGCTCCTCGCCCTAAGCGGCATAAGTCTTTAGGGACTCGAAAGAGCCTCTCGAATAGCGACCAACTCTCGCTTCATCATGACAGTCAGTTTTAGCTTTCTCCACTGAGGTGCTCAGCCCAGCTCAACTGGGGCACAATCGCAGTGGTTCTCCTAGTGCTACCTTAGCCGATATAGCGGAACGTAAGGCACCAAAACATAGGAGCCGGGCAAACCCAACTATTGACCCAAGACATGATTCGGAGCCGATGCATATAATGCTATAAGTTCAGGGTGCTGCACTTGTTAAAGTGTTTGGACTTCTCACACCATGTTGAGGGGTACTGAAGCCCCTGGCGTATTTTTGCCGTACAAAGTGTACGGGTGCAACATGTCGTTAAGGAACATATATATATATATATATATATATATATATATATATATATATATATATATATATATATATAAAGGTAATGCAGAAAATAGACAAAAGCTATGCATTGTTCATTAAAATAGTTGCGATCAAAGCAGAACGATACAAGTGATGTAATAAATGAAAAGTTGGACTATTTAACATGTGTGCTTCAGGGGCAAGCTGCGGGATAGTATGCGAAACGGGTATACTGCTCGTGATAGAGACCACCTGGGATTTCCGTGATGCGGCATGGCTTGTCTACTTCCCTGGTCCTTGCATCGTTTGTGCGGCAATTGAACTGCCGAACAAGCCTTCCGAAGAGTAGAGTCCTGGAAGTAAGAGAAAAGTGTAAAAAAAGTCGGCAGCCCCTGGTGCGGTTTAAGCCGTGTTTTGGGCGTGCCGTGATGGTGCCCCTCCCCCTATGCCCATGGTATTTCTAGGGCGTAGTTATGTACGTGAAGTACTGGTGTCGCCTTTTTGCGGGGGTTGGGGTTGGGGCCGCATTGCTACGCCTGCTCGGAACGTGCTAGGCGGTCTTGTTGTAGGTTACTCCGGGCGCGCTTGACTGTGTCCGGACGTTTAATGGCTGGACTGGAGAACTGCCTGGAGAGGCTGCTTTGTACTTCCGCTGCGAGGGCCGCCGTGTGCTCCTCCGTTCAGAGGGAGCGTTCGGTGTTTCCATTGACCGCAATTACTCCTCGAGGGCCTGGTATCTTGAGCTTAAGGTATGCGTAGTGCGGGACCACATTGAACTTGGCAAATGCGGTTCGCCCGAGCAGTGCATGATAACCACTGCAGAACGGGACTATGTCGAAGATTAACTCCTCGCTTCAGAAATTATCCGGAGATCTGAAGACCACTTCAAGTGTGACTGAGCCTGTGTAGCTCGCCTCTACACCTGGTATTACGCCTTTAAAGGTCATTTTGGTGGGCTTAATCCTTGAGGGATCTATGCCCATTTTCCGCACTGTATTCTGGTAAAGCAGGTTCAGGCTACTGCCGCCGTCCATAAGGACTCTAGTGAGATGAAATCCGTCGATAATTGGGTTGAGAACCAATGCGGCGAATCCGCCATGACGGATGCTAGTGGGATGGTCTCTTCGATGAAAGGTGATCTGGCAGGAGGACCATGGGTTGAACTTTGGGACGACTGGCTCTACCGTGTATACGTCCCTTAACGCGCGCTTCCGCTCCCTCTTGGGGACGTGGGTGGCGTATATCATGTTTACCGTCCGCACTTGTGGGGGAAAACCCTTTTGTCCATTGTTGTTCGGCGGCCGAGGCTCCTCATCATCATTGCTATGCGACCCCTTGTCTTCATTGTCGGCGCTTAATCTGCCTGCCTGCTTGAACACCCAGCAGTCCCTGTTGGTGTGATTGGCCGGCTTTTCGGGGGTGCCATGTATTTGGCACAAGCGTTCGAGTATTCGGTCCAAGCTAGACGGGCCCCTGGGATTCCTTTTGAATGATTTTTTCCGCTGACCGGATTTAGAGCCTCTGAATCCGGCATTAACTGCCGTATCCTTAGCATTGTCGCCGTTGATGCGGCGCTTATGTTAGGTGCGACGCGACCTGCCACTAATGTCCCTGGTGTCCGAATGACTAGGGTTCTTGGTCATATTGTTGCTACGAGCAAGCCAGCTCTCTTCTCCCGCGCAAAAGCGTGTCATGAGTGCCGTGAGTGCTGCCATAGATTTCGGCTTCTCCTGTCCTAGGTGCCGGGCAAGCCACTCATCACGGATATTATGCTTGAAGGCTGCTAAGGCCTCTGTGTTCGGACAGTCGAGTATTTGATTTTTCTTTGTTAGGAACCGTGTCCAGAATTGCCTGGCCGATTCGTATGGCTGATGAATTACGTGGCTTAGGTTGTCAGCGTCTGGGGGTCGCACATAGGTGCCCTGGAAATTGTCGAGGAATGCGGCTTCCAGGTCCTCCTAATAGCTGATTGACCCTGTTGGCAGGCTGTTAAGCCACTGCCGGGCTGGTCCTTTAAGCTTGAGTGGGAGGTATTTGATGGCGTGAAAATCATCACCGCGGGCCATGTGGATATGAAGGAGATAATCCTCGATCCATATCGCGGGGTCTGTTGAGCCATCATATGATTCGATGTTTACGGGTTTGAAACCCTCGGGGATTTGATGATCCATTATTTCGTCTGTGAAGCACAACGGGTGTGCGGCGCCTCTGTACTGGGCGATATCATGACGTAGCTCCAATGAGCCTTGTCTACTGTGTTCGGCCCTGCCGAATTTGTGGCCGGTGTGACGGTTGTCATCTCAAGTCGTGGGGTGCCTACGCGATTCGTAGATCGATCTTGTTTGCCTTGTCTTGTCCTCCAACATGTCTCGTAAGTCCGGCGCATATTCCCGTGCCTAGGTATGGGGTACGGCTTGGGTGGAGGGCCATGAGGCCTCTCTGTCGCGGCCACGAGGTGGCCTGTCGGCCGCATCGAGTGCTTCCTCCTCTAATCGGGGTAGCAACCTGCGCTTCGGGTAGCACTTGGAGGGGCGTTCGGGTTTATGCTCTTCGGCCGTGAGGACTTCAGTCCATCTGTCGACTAGCCGATCTTGATCAGCTTTAAGCTGTTGCTGTTTTTTCTTGAGGCTTCTTGCCGTGGCCATAAGCCTGCGTTGAAAACACTCTTGTTCGACGGGATCCTCTGGCACGGCGAATTCGTCGTCGTCGAGGCTTGCCTCGTCTTCAGAGGGAGGCATATGATTATCGTCCTCGACCTCTCTGTCAGCCGCTCTCCCATGGGGGCTGGTTTCTCCATCCTCCTGTGCTAAATCTTGCTCGGGGGGATGTTCTTCGGCGCTTTCCGGGGTATTATTATCTCCCATGCTGGAATCACCGTTTTTGTGTTGGCGGGGTTTTGAGCGGTGCCGCTGACGCCGGCGCTTTTGCTTTTTCTTGGAGGGGTCATCCTCCGCTGTTCCATCGCCCTCTTCCTCTTTTGGGGTGTCCACCATGTATATGTCATATGACGAGGTGGCTTTCCAGGGCCTAGTAGGCGCTGGTTCTTCATCATCGGCGTCCATACCGTTGATGTCTTCGGAGTCGAAGTCGAGCATGTCGATTAAGTTGTCGACAGTGGCTACAAAGTGGGTGGTGGGTGGGTTTTGAATTTCTACATCGTTCGTACCCCAACCTTGCTGACCGTAGTCCGGCCAGGGCTCTCCCGACAAAGAGAGAGACTTCAGTGATTTCAGGATATTGCCGAAAGGCGAGTGCTGAAAGACGTCCACGGCCGTGAACTCCATGATCGGCGCCCAATCGGATTCGCTCGGCAGGGGCGCGGAGGGTTCAGAGTCCGGAGAAGAATCCGGCTCCATGGAGTCACGAGTCTTGTAGAGTACGGGGCTGGTGTTCGGCTCAACCGCCGTTGGGACCGCAGCCCCCGAGGCGGCGTCCAACCACCCATCCTCGATCGGCGTGGTCGGCTCCGAACCAGGGGCTGGAGCCGATGCAGGTGCGGCCTCCAGGGCACTGTTCGGCGACAGAGCTAGATCATGCTCGTCGTGACAGTGCGGCGCGCTCGGCAGTGGTTCGAATCCGTCGAAGATCAAGTCCCCGCGGATGTCGGCCGTGTAGTTTAAACTTCCGAATCTAACCTGACGGCCAGGGGCGTAGCTTTCGATCTGCTCTAGATGGCCAAGTGAATTGGCCCGCAGTGCAAAGCCGCCAAAGACGAAGATCTGTCCGGGGAGGAAGGTCTCACCCTGGACCGCATCGCCATTGATGATCGTAGGAGCCATCGGGCCTGACGGCGACGGCACAGAGGAACTCTCAATGAAAGCACCAATGTCGGTGTCAAAACCGGCGGATCTCGGGTAGGGGTTCCCGAACTGTGCGTCTAGGTCGGACGATAACATGAGGTAGGGGACACGAAGTTTTAACCAGGTTCGGGCCCTCTCGATGGAGGTAAAACCCTACGTCCTGCTTGATTAATATTGATGGTATGGGTATTACAAGAGTTGATCTACTACGAGATGAGAGAGGCTAAACCCTAGAAGCTAGCCTATGGTATGATTATTGATGTGTATGTTGTCCTACGGACTAAAACCCTTCGGTTTATATAGACACCGGATAGGGTTAGGGTTACATAGAGTCGGTTACAATGGTAGGAGATCTGAACATCCGTATCGCCAAGCTTGCCTTCCACGCCAAGGAAAGTCCCTTCCGGACATGGGACGGAGTCTTCAATCTTGTATCTTCATAGTCCAGGAGTCGGGCTTGAAGGTATCGTTCGGCTATCCGAACACCCCCTAATCCAGGACTCCCTCAATAGGGAATGACTTTCATTTTCTCTCTATCTTCTGCAGTGGTCGGGCATTGAGTCTGACTCAACTTCACACCTTGTAACTCAGGCAATAACCCTTTCTTTGCTTGATCCATTTTGAACTTCTTCAAAACTTTATCAAGGTATGTGCTTTGTGAAAGTCCAATTAAGTGTCTTGATCTATCTCTATAGATTTTGATGCCTAATATATAAGCAGCTTCACCGAGGTATTTCATTGAAAAATTCTTATTCAAGTATCCTTTTATGCTATTCAGAAATTCAGTCTAATTTCTGATCAACAATATGTCATCTACATATAATATCAAAAATGCTACAGAGCTCCCATTCACTTTCTTGTAAATACAGGCTTCTCCAAAAGTCTGTATAAAACCATATCCTTTGATCACACTATCAAATCGTATATTCCAACTCCGAGAGGCTTGCAGCAGTCCATAAATGGATCGCTGGAGCTTGCACACTTTGTTAGCACCTTTTGGATCGACAAAACCTTCTGGTTGCATCATGTACAACTCTTCTTTAAGATATCCATTAAGGAATGCAGTTTTGACATCCATTTCCAAATTTCATAATCATAAAATGCGGCAATTGCTAACATGATTCGGATGGACTTAAGCATCGCTACGGGTGAGAAGGTCTCATCATAGTCAACTCCTTGAACTTGTCGAAAACCTTTTGCAACAAGTCGAGCTTTGTAGACAGTAACACTACCGTCAACGTCAGTCTTCTTCTTGAAGATCCATTTATTCTCTATGGCTTGCCGATCATGCAAATGTGATTGACATCCACCAAGATGCTCTTCATCTGACACTGTAGCCAGTCATGGTGCCTATCATGTTTTTGATGTAAGGCCACAAGAAGTTCTCGGTCATTGAGTACACGAGATCGCTCCCGAGGCCTTTGAGCAATGGTGCTTTCAGTGGATTCAGTGTTTGCACGGTGAGGCACACGTATATTGCCAGCCAGAGGATAAGCAGGAGTTGCAGTATTGGGGACATGAGTGCCTTCTATTGCCTGCGTGAAGCTTTGGTGATCAACATTATGAAGATAAAGTGGCTCCTTGGCAGGCTTAGGGTAGATGGCTTTAACAGACATATCAACCTCAGGCAAGAAGACAAGATGGTTGTGCGATGAAGACTGATAGTCGACAGATGAATGAAGTCTGATCAGGTGCATCACCCATGGAGCATAAAACTTCAAGCCAAATAGATCAATTCTAGATACATCAAGTTGCCCGATGAAGAAGTCTTGAGCATTGAAGCAAATTCCATTGAGAATATAGAACACCAAAGTCTTCATGGTGCCTTCAAGTTTGGCTGTAGGTGAATGTCCCTTTACTGGCCATAGAGTTCGCCTCACAATGTGGTAAATGGTACGAGGCAGATACTCGAGGTCCTCGACAAAGAATTCCTTGGGATATTCTGCATCTTGTGGTAATGGCTTCATCATGATGAGCATATGACTCATGTTTGGCTCAGGCTTCTAAAATATACTCTCCAGAGCATTCTTGTGTAGCTGACAACCAGGTTCATAGAACTCGCCTAGAGTGGGCAGGGAAGTAAGCTCGATGATATCTTGAGCTTTGGCTTCATGATGCACATCGCCTGTCATCCACTCAAGGATCCAAGTCTTCGGATCCCTGTTGTAGCCACGAATGTGAAGAGTGGCATAGAACTACAGCAGAAGCTCTTCGTTCCAATGCTCTTTGTCAGTGACGAATTGCATATGGCCAACATCTCTGAAACAGTCTAGACCTTCTTCCAAGCAGGGCAGTCCAGCAATGGCTTCACAATCCAGACGCATGTGATGAAAGATTCGCCCTTGATTGTACAATACACATGAGTAATAACTGCGTTGCTGATAGCTCCAGAAGCGATCAGATGAGATATTTGGCTTCAAGTAAGGGTTCTTGGCACTGTTAAAGAATGTGTTGTGTGCACTGAAGCTATTTACACTGAACGAGCCTGGCGATGTTGCAGCACCGGGAAACCTTGGCAGTCTGGGCTTTGGCTTCTGGACCTGAGGCCTGTGCTCCACATGGTATTCATATTGTGGTCCAGGAGCAGTGGGAGGAACCAGAACAGGCCATCGGACAGTGAAAAGTTGGCCGCGATCAAATGCATGTTCAATAGTGTGAGGCCTTGGGGGTGGAACAGTAGCTTCAGCATTGATTGTGACTTCAGGTTGCACACAGGCTTCAGGAGCAACATTAGCTTCAGGCTCCACAATGTCTTCAGCCATGACACGTCATTGGCTTCAGCAGTGTTGTTCGTGGCAACCTCAATGTTTTCAACCTCCGCTTCAGTAGCAGGTGGGTCGGGCATAGACACGTTCTCCTCGAGAACAGCTTCTTGACTGACAGGGGGTGTGGCAACTCTCTCTTTTTCTTCCCGTGGTTCTTGATTGTCATCGGCCGATGCAACCGGAATGTCTTCAGCAGCTTTTGCTTCAGACTCAGGGACATTCGCAGTAGGCGTGGCTTCAGGAAACACTTCATGTGCGACTAAGCTTTGTTGCACTTCTCCTTCTGGAATGCTCGACATGGTGACTGATTACCCACAAGTATAGGGGATCTATCGTAGTCCTTTCGATAAGTAAGAGTGTGAAACCCAACGAGGAGCAGAAGGATGATAAGCGGTTTTTAGCAAGGTATTCTCTGCAAGCACTGAAATTATCGGTAACAGATAGTTTTGTGATAAGGTAATTGGTAATGAGTAGCAAGTAATAAAAGTAAATAAGGTGCAGCAAGATGGCCCAATCCTTTCTGTAGCAAAGGACAAGCCTGGACAAACTCTTATATGAAGGAAAGAGCTCCCGAGGACACATGGGAATTATCGTCAAGCTAGTTTTCATCACGATCATATGATTCATGTTTGGTACTTTGATAATTTGATATGTGGGTCGACTGGTGCTTGGGTGCTGTCCTTACTTGGACAAGCATCCCACTTATGATTAACCCCTATTGCAAGCATCCGCAACTACAACAGAAGTATTAAGGTAAACCTAACCATAGCATGAAACATATGGACCCAAATCAGCCCCTTAAGAAGCAACGCATAAACTAGGGTTCAAGATTTTGTCACTCTAGCAACCCATCATCTACTTATTACTTCCCAATGCCTCCCTCTAGGCCCAAACAATGGTGAAGTGTCATGTAGTCGACGTTCACATGACACCACTAGAGGGATGACAACATACATCTCATCAAAATATCGAACGAATACCAAATTCACATGACTACTTATAGCAAGACTTCTCCCATGTCCTCAGGAACAAACGTAACTACTCACAAAGCATATTCATGTTCATAATCAGAGGGGTATTAATATGCATAATGTATCCGAACGTATGATCTTCCACCAAGTAAACCAACTAGCATCAACTACAAGGAGTAATCAACACTACTAGCAACCCACAGGTACCAATCTATGGTTTGGATAAAAATATTGGATACAAGAGATGAACTAGGGTTTGAGATGAGATGGTGCTGGTGAAGATGTTGATGGAGATTGACCCCCTCCCGACGAGAGGATCGTTAGTGATGACGATGGTGATGATTTCCCCCTCTCGGAGGGAAGTTTCCCTGGCAGAACAGCTCCATCGGAGCCCTAGATTGGTTCCGCCAAGGTTCCGCCTCGTGGCGGCGGAGTCTCGTCCCGAAAGTTCGCTTATGATTTTTTCCTCGACCAAAGACTCCATATAGCAGAAGATGGGCATCGGAAGGCCACCAGGGGGCCCACGAGGCAGGGGGCGCGCCACCCACCCTCGTGGCTGGTAGGTGGCCCCCCTTTGGTATTTCTTGCGCTCAGTATTTTTTATATATTCTGGAAATAACTTTCGTGAAGTTTCAGGACTTTTGGAGCTGTGCAGAATAGGTCTCTAATATTTGCTCCTTTTCCAGCCCAGAATTCCAGCTGCCGGCATTCTCCCTCTTTATGTAAACCTTGTAAAATATGAGAGAATAGGCATAAGTATGGTGACATAATGTGTAATAACAACCCATAATGCAATAAATATCGATATAAAAGCATGATGCAAAATGGACGTATTGATATGACTCCAACATATCTATAATTTTTTATTGTTGCATGTTATATTATATTCTGTTTTGGACATTATTGGGCTTTATTATACACTTTTATATTATTTTTGGAACTAACCTATTAACCGGAGGCCCAGCCCAGAATTGCTGTTTTTTGCCAATTTCAGAGTTTCACAGAAAAAGAATATCAAACGGAGTCCAAACGGAATGAAACCTTCGGGAACGTGATTTTTGGAACGAACGTGATCCAGAGGACTTGGACCCTACGTCAAGAAAGCAACCAGGAAGGCACGAGGTAGGGGGCGCGCCTACCACCCCACCCCCCAGGAGCGCCCTCCACCCTTGTGGGGTCCACGTTGCTCTACCGACATACTTCTTCCTCCTATATATACCTACGTACCCCTAAACTACCAGATATGGAGCCAAAAACCTAATTCCACCGCCGCAACCTTCTGTACCCGTGAGATCCCATCTTGGGGCCTTTTCCGGAGCTCCGCCAGAGGGGGCATCGATCACGGAGGGCTTCTACATCAACACCATAGCATCTCCGATGATGTGTGAGTAGTTTACCTCAGACCTTCGGGTCCATAGTTATTAGCTAGATGGCTTCTTCTCTCTTTTTGGATCTCAATATAATGTTCTCCCCCTCTCTCATGGAGATCTATTCGACGTGATCTTCTTTTGTGGTGTGTTTGTTGAGACCGATGGATTGTGGGTTTATGATCAAGTTTATCTATGAACAATATTTGAATCTTCTCTGAATTCTTTTATGTATGATTGGTTATCTTTGCAAGTCTCTTTGAATTATCAGTTTGGTTTGGCCTACTAGATTGATCTTTCTTGCAAAGGGAGAAGTGCTTGGCTTTGGCTTCAATCTTGCGGCGTCCTTTCCCAGTGACAGTAGGGGTAGCAAGGCACGTATTGTATTATTTCCATCGAGGATAACAAGATGGGGTTTATATCATATTGCATGAGTTTATCCCTCTACATCATGTCATCTTACTTAAAGCGTTACTCTGTTCTTTTGAACTTAATACTCCAGATGCATGCTGGATAGCGGTCGATGTGTGGAGTAACAGTAGTAGATGCAGGCAGGAGTCGGTCTACTTGTCTTGGACGTGATGATTATATACATGATCATACCTAGATATTCTCATAACTATGCTCAATTATGTCAATTGCTCAACAATAATTTATTTACCCACCGAATACTTATGCTCTCGAGAGAAGCCACTAGTGAAACCTATGGCCCCTGGGTCTATTTTCCATCATATTAATCTCCCTTTAACAAGCTATTTCTTGCACCGTTTTCATTTTGCTTTATTTACTTTGCATCTTTATCATAAAAATACCAAAAATATTATCTTATCATCTCTATCTTATCTCACTTTCGTAAGTGACCGCGATGGGATTGACAACCCCTTTATTGCGCTGGTTGCGAGGATTTTATTTGTTTGTGTAGGTGCGACGGACTAGTGCGTGGCCTCCTACTGGATTGATACCTTGGTTCTCAAAAACTGAGGGAAATACTTACGCTACTTTGCTGCATCACCCTTTCCTCTTCAAGGGAAAACCAACACAGTGCTCAAGAGGTAGCAAGAAGGATTTCTGGCGCCGTTTCCGGGGAGTCTATGCAAAAGTCAACATACCAAGTACCCATCACAAACCCTTATCTCTCGCATTACATTATTTGCCATTTGCCTCTCGTTTTCCTCTCCCCCACTTCATCCTTGCCGTTTTATTTGCCCTCTCTCTCCGTCCTCCTTCTCTTTCCCTATTTGCCTCTTTTTGCCCGTTTCTCGTTTGCTTGTGTGTTGGATTGCTTGCCTATCACGATGGCTCAAGATAATACCAAATTGTGTGACTTTACTAATACCAACAACAATGATTTTATTAGCACTCTGATTGCTCCTCTTACCGATGGTGAATCTTGTGAAATTAATGATGCTTTGCTGAATCTTCTCATGAAAGATCCATTTTCCGGCCTTCCTAGTGAAGATGCCGCTACCCATCTAAACAACTTTGTTGATTTGTGTGATATGCAAAAGAAGAAAGATGTGGATAATGATATTGTTAAACTGAAGCTATTCTCGTTTTCGCTTAGAGATCGTGCTAAAGCTTGGTTTTCGTCTTTGCCTAAAAATAGTATTGACTCATGGAATAAGTGCAAAGATGCTTTTATCTCTAAGTATTTTCCTCCCGCTGAGATCATGTCTCTTAGAAATGATATTATGAATTTTAAGAAACTAGATCATGAACATGTTGCACAATCTTGGGAGAGGATGAAATTAACGATACGTAATTTCCCTACACATGGTTTAAATCTTTGGATGATTATACAAAACTTTTATGCTGGATTGAATTTTGCTTCTAGAAATCTTTTAGATTTGGCGCGGGAGGCACTTTTATAGAAATCACTTTAGGAGAAGCTACTAAACTCCTAGATAATATTATGGTGAATTATTCTCAGTGGCACACTGAAAGATCTACTAATAAGAAAGTGCATGTGATAGAAGAAATTAATGTTTTGAGTGGAAAGATGGATGAACTCATGGAATTATTTGCTAATAAAAGTGTTTCATCTGATCATAATGATATGCCTTTGTCTACTTTGATTGAGAATAATAATGAATCTATGGATGTGAATTTTGTTGGTAGGAATAATTTTGGTAACAACGCGTATAGAGGAAACTTTAATCCTAGGCCGTATCCTAGTAATTCCTCTAATAATTATGGTAATTCCTACAACAATTCTTTATGGAAATTTTAATAACATGCCCTCTAAATTTGAGACTAGTGTTAAGGAATTTTTGAATTCGCAAAAGAATTTCAATGCTTTACTTGAATAAAAATTGCTTAAAGTTGATGAATTGGCTAGGAACGTTGGTAGAATTTCTCTTGTTGTTGATTCTTTGGAACTTAGATCTATTCCACCTAAGCATGATATCAATGAGTCTCTCAAATCCATGAGAATTTCCATTGATGAGTGCAAAGAAAGAACCGCTAGGATGCGTGCTAAGAAAGATTGCTTTATAAAAGCGTGTTCTTCTAGTTTTCATGATAAGAAAGATGAAGATCTAAAAGTTATTGATGTGTCCCCTATTAAATATTTTTTTGCAATATGAATATTGATAATGATGGTACTGAATATGATCCACCTTTACCTAGAAGGTGTTTCAAAAATTCGGAGTTTTTAGATCTTGATGCAAAAATTGGTAAAAGTGGGATTGAAGAGATCAAAACTTTAAATATCAATGAACCCACTATTTTGGGTTTAAAGGAATTTAATTATGATAATTGCTCTTTGATAAATTGTATTTCCTTGTTGCAATCCGTGATAAATTCTCCACATGCCTATAGTCAAAATAAAACCTTTACCAAACATATCGTTGATGCTTTGATGCAATCTTATGAAGAAAAACTTGAGTTGGAAGTTTCTATACCTAGAAAAATTTATGATGAGTGGGAACCTACTATTAAAATTAAAATTGAATATCATGAATGCTATGCTTTGTGTGATTTGGGTGCTAGTGTTTCCACGATTCCAAAGACTTTGTGTGATTTACTAGGTTTCCGTGATTTTGATGACTGCTCTTTAAATTGCACCTTGCGGATTCCACCATTAAGAAACCTATGGAAAGAATTAATGATGTTCTTATTGTTGCAAATAGGAATTATGTGCCCGTAGATTTTATTGTTCTTGATATAGATTGCAATCCTTCATGTCCTATTATTCTTGGTAGACCTTTCCTTAGAATGATTGGTGCAATTATTGATATGAAGGAAGGGAATATTAGATTCCAATTTCCATTAAGGAAAGGCATGGAACACTTCACTAGAAATAAAATTAAATTACCTTATTAATATATCATGAGAGCCACTTATGGATTGCCTACCAAAGATGGCAGTACCTAGATCTATCTTCGCTTTTATGCCTAGCTAGGGGCGTTAAACGATAGCGCTTGTTGGGAGGCAACCCAATTTTATTTTTATTCCTTGATTTTTGCTCCTGTTTAGTAATAAATAATTTATCTAGCCTTTGCTTTGGTTGTGTTTTTTGTGTTTAATTAGTGTATGTGCCAAGTAGAACCGTTGGGAAGACTTGGGGAAGGTCTTTTTGATCTTGCTGTAAAAAACAGAAACTTTAGCGCTCACGAGAATTGATGCCATTTTTCTTTGGAAAGTGATATTTAGTTAATTATTTTTGCAGATGATTAATAGATAAATTCCTCACGTCCAGAAATTTATTTTAGAATTTTTTGGGTTCCAAAAGTTTGCGTTAGCTACAGATTACTACAGACTGTTCTGTTTTTGACAGATTCTGTTTTTCATGTGTTGTTTGCTTATTTTGATGAATCTATGGCTAGTAAAATAGTTTATAAACCATAGAGAAGTTGTAATAAAGTAGGTTTAACACCAATATAAATAAAGAATGAGTTCATTACAGTACCTTGAAGTGGTGTTTTGCTTTCTTTCGCTAACGGAGCTCACGAGATTTTCTATTTTGAGTTTTGTGTTGTGAAGTTTTCAAGTTTTGGGTTAAGTTTTGATGGATTATGGAACAAGGAGTGGCAAGAGCCTAAGCTTGGGGATGCCCATGGCTCCCAAAGGTAAAATTAAAGGACACCCTAAAGCCTAAGCTTGGGGATGCCCGGAAGGCATCCCCTCTTTCGTCTTCGTCTATCGGTAGCTTTACTTGGAGCTATATTTTTATTCATCACATGATATGTGTTTTGCTTGGAGTGTATTGTATTATTTGAGTCTTTATTTGTTAGTTTGCCACAATCATCTTTGATGTACACACCTTTTGAGACAAACATACATGATTTGAAAATTATTAGAATACAATATGTGCTTCACTTATATCTTTTGAGCTATATAGTTTTTGCTCTAGTGCTTCACTTATATCTTTTAGAGCACGGTGGTGGATTTGTTTTATAGAAACAATTGTTCTCTCATGCTTAACTTAGATTATTTTGAGAGTCCTACAAAACAGCGTGGTAATTTGTTTTAATTATGATAGGCATTCAAGATTAGTAAAAAAAATCTTACGAGTGTGTTGAATACTATGAGAAGTTTGATACTTGATAATTGTTTTGAGATATGGAGATGGTGATATTAGAGTCATACTAGTTGAGTAGTTGTGAATTTGAGGAATACTTGTGTTGAAGTTTGTGATTCCCGTAGCATGCACGTATGGTGAACCGTTATGTGATGAAGTCGGAGCATGATTTATTTATTGATTGTCTTCCTTATGAGTGGCGGTCGGGGACGAGCGATGGTCTTTTCCTACCAATCTATCCCCCTAGGAGCATGCGCGCAATACTTTGTTTCGATAACTAATAGATTTTTGCAATAAGTATGTGAGTTCTTTATGACTAATGTTGAGTCCATGGACTATACACACTCTCACCTTTCCACCATTTCTAGCCTCTCTAATACCGCGCACTTTTCGCCGGTATCATACACCCACCATATACCTTCCTCAAAACAGCCACCATACCTACCTATCATGGCATTTCCATAGCCATTCCGAGATATATTGCCATGCAACTTTCCACCATTCTGTTTACTATGACACGCTCCATCATTGTCATATTGCTTTGCATGATCATGTAGTTGACATTGTATTTGTGGCAAAGCCACCGTTCATAATTCTATCATACATGTCACTCTTGATTCATTGCATATCCCGGTACACCGTCGGAGGCATTCACATAGAGTCATATTTTGTTCTAAGTATTGAGTTGTAATTGTTGAGTTGTAAGTAAATAAAAGTGTGATGATCATCATTTTTAGAGCATTTTCCCAAGTGAGGAAAGGATGATGGAGACTATGATTCCCCCAGAAGCCGGGATGAGACTCCGGACTAAAAAAACAAGCCATAAAAAAGAGAAAAGGCCCAAATAAAAAATGAGAGAAAAAGAGAGAAGGGATAATGTTACTATCCTTTTACCACACTTGTGCTTCAAAGTAGCACCATGATCTTCATGATAGAAAGTCTCCTATGATATCACTTTCATATACTAGTGGGAATTTTTCATTATAGAACTTGGATTGTATATTCCAATGATGGGCTTCCTCAAAATGCCCTAGGTCTTCATGAGCAAGCGAGTTAGATGCACACCCACTTAGTTCCTTTTGTTGAGCTTTCATATACTTATAGCTCTAGTGCATCCGTTGCATGGCAATCCCTACTCACTCACATTGATATCTATTAATGGGCATCTCCATAGCCCGTTGATCTGCCTAGTTAATGTGAGACTATCTTGTCCTTTTTTGTCTTCTCCACAACCACCATTCTATTCCACATATAGTGCTATGTCCATGGCTCACCCTCATGTATTGCGTGAAGATTGAAAAAGTTTGAGAACACCAAAAGTATGAAACAATTGCTTGGCTTGTCATCGGGGTTGTGCATGATTTAAATACTTTGTGTGGTGAAGATAGAGCATAGCCAGACTATATGATTTTGTAGGGATAACTCTCTTTGGCCATGTTATTTTGAGAAGACATAATTGCTTAGTTAGTATGCTTGAAGTATTATTATTTTTATGCCAATATTAAACTTTTGTCTTGAATCTTTTGGATCTGAATATTCATACCACAATTAAGAGAATTACATTGAAATTATGCCAAGTATCATTCCACATAAAAAATTCTGTTTTTATCATTTACCTACTCGAGGACGAGCAGGAATTAAGCTTGGGGATGCTTGATACATCTCCAACGTATCTATAATTTTTGATTGTTCCATGCTATATTATATTCTGTTTTGGACATTATTGGGCTTTATTGTTCACTTTTATATTATTTTTGGGACTAACCTATTAACCGGAGGCCCAACCCAGAATTGTTGGTTTTTGCCTATTTCAGAGTTTCGCAGAAAAAGAATATCAAATGGAGTCCAAATGGAATGAAACCTTTGGGAACATGATTTTTGGAACGAACGTGATCCAGAGGACTTGGAACCTACGTCAAGAAAGCAACCAGGAAGGCACGAGGTAGGGGGCGCGCGTACCCTCCCCCTCAAGCGCGCCCTCCACCCTCATGGGGCCCATGTTGCTCTACCGACGTACTTCTTCCTCCTATATATACCTACGTACCCCCAAACTACCAGATACGGAGCCAAAAACCTAATTCCACCACCGCAACCTTCTGTACCCATGAGATCCCATCTTGGGGCCTTTTCCGGAGCTCCGCCGGAGGGGGCATCGATCATGGAGGGCTTCTACATCAACACCATAACCTCTCCGATGATGTGTGAGTAGTTTACCTCAGACCTGCGGGTCCATAGTTATTAGCTAGATGGCTTCTTCTCTCTTTTTGGATCTCAATACAATGTTCTCCCCCTCTCTCGTGGAGATCTATTCGATGTAATCTTCTTTTGTGGTGTGTTTGTTGAGACCGATGAATTGTGGGTTTATGATCAAGTTTATCTATGAACAATATTTGAATCTTCTCTGAATTCTTTTATGTATGATTGATTATCTTTGCAAGTCTCTTCGAATTATCAGTTTGGTTTGGCCTACTAGATTGATCTTTCTTGCAATGGGAGAAGTGCTTAGCTTTGGGTTCAATCTTACGGTGTCCTTTCCCAATGACAGTAGGCGCAGCAAGGCACGTATTGTATTGTTGCCATCGAGGATAACAAGATGGGGTTTATATCATATTGCATGAGTTTATCCCTCTACATCATGTCATCTTACTTAAAGCATTACCCTGTTCTTTTGAACTTAATACTCTAGATGCATGCTGGATAGCGGTCGATGTGTGGAGTAATAGTAGTAGATGCAGGCAGGAGTCGGTCTACTTCTTGGACATGATGCCTATATACATGATCATACCTAGATATTCTCATAACTATGCTCAATTCTGTCAATTGCTCAGCAGTAATTTGTTTACCCACCGTAATACTTATGCTTTTGAGAGAAGCCACTAGTGAAACCTATGGCCCCCGGGTCTATTTTCCATCATATTAATCTCCCTTTAACAAGCTATTTCTTGCACCGTTTTTATTTCGCTTTATTTACTTTGCATCTTTATCATAAAAATACCAAAAATATTATCTTATCATCTCTATCATATCTCACTTTCGTAAGTGACCGTGAAGGGATTGACAACCCCTTTATTGCGTTGGTTGCGAGGATTTTATTTGTTTGTGTAGGTGCGAGGGACTCGTGCGTGGCCTCCTACTAGATTGATACCTTGGTTCTCAAAAACTGAGGGAAATTCTTACGCTACTTTGTTGCATCACCCTTTCCTCTTCAAGGGAAAACCAACGCAGTGCTCAAGAGGTAGGACGTATCAACTCCCCCAAGCTTATACCTCGCTTGTCCTCAAGCGAAAGCCGAAATCGAAAAATATGTCCACATGTTTAGAGATAGAGGTGTCGATAAAAATAAAATACGGACATGAGGGCATCATGATCATTCTTAGAAGAGCAACATATATATATATATATATATATATATATATATATATATATATATATATATATATATTGTCATATGATCTCTTATGCTAAAGTAACAATTCAATCACAATTTCAAGTATGAATCGTAAACTTCATTGAGAACCAACAAACTCTAATCTCAGTCATTGAGGCAATTGCAATTTATTATAACATAGGAAAGAGTCAATATAAGAGCTTTTCAGCAAGTCCACATACTCAACCATCTTTTAGTCTTTCACAATTGCTAACACTCACGCAATATTTATGGGTATGAAGTTTTAATCGGACACAGAGAAAGATAGGGGCTTATAGTTTTGCCTCCCAACGTTTTACCTCAAGGGTAATGTCAAGAATAATAGTTCATGAAGACTCACATCCAATTAGCTATATATATCAGGATCATTCCAACACATTGTGCTTGCCAAAGGATAAAATGTAAAAAGGAAAGGTGAAGATCACCATGACTCTTATGTAAGGTAGAAGATAAAAGTAAAATATATGCCCTTCGCGGAGGGAAGCAGAGGTTGTCATGCGCTTTTATGGTTGGATGCACGAAATCTTAATGCAAAAGAATGTCACTTTAAATTGTCACTTGTGATATGGACCTTTATTATGCAGTCCGTCGCTTTTATTTCTTCCATATGACAAGATCGTATAAAGCTTATTTTCTACACACTAATAAGTCATACATATTTAGAGAGCAATTTTTATTGCTTGCACTGATGACAACTTACTTGAAGGATCTTACTCAATCCATAGGTAGATATGGTGGACTCTCATGGTAAAACTGGGTTTAGGGATATTTGGAAGCACAAGTAGTATCTCTAATTGGTGCGAAGAAATTGTCTAGCATGAGAGGGAAAGGCAAGCTCAACATGTTGGATGATCCATGCCAATATAATTTATCTCAGATGTAAGAAAACACAACCCATTACGTTGTCTTCCTTGTCCAACGTTAACTCTTAGCATGTCATACTTTAATGAGTGCTCACAATCATAGAAGATGTCTAAGATAGTATATTTATATGTGAACCTCTCTTTCTTTATTACTTCCTATTCATTGCAACGATGACCAAAACTATGTTTGTCAACTCTCAACAACTTTTATTCATCATACTCTTTATATGTGAGCTCATTACTTTCCTTAAGATCCATATGATCTCTTTGTTTCTTTTTATTTCTTCTCTTTTATTTTATTTAATTCCCTCAAGATCATAGCAAAATAATCAAGCCCTTGACTCAACACTAATCTTTATTATATAGCTCATGGACTCGATTACATAGAGGGACCATAAAGCAAAACTCACAACTAGATCATACCAAAGCTTTATTCTACTAGATAAAGATATTATCAAAAGGATCGAACTAAGAAAAATGGTAAAGATAAAAGTTGTGATGGTGATACGATACCAGGGCACTCCCCCAAGCTTGGCAGTTGCCAAGGGGAGTGCCCATACTCATGTGTTTATATCTCCTTCTTTGTCGGTGAAGAGGGTATTGGTGATGATGGATAATCGCACATCGAGCGTAGGAGGTCTTCCAACTTGCGGAGAATGCCCTTGAGTGTGATGATATGCTCCTTCAACAAAATATTTTCACGTGTGAGATACATGTTTTGTATACAAGCTAACTCAATCATCTTGAAAGCTTCGATCTCAGTTGGGATAAGAAGATTGTGATCAAGTTGACGGATGTATTCTGCTGCCGGAACTTGGTCCTCCGTGGCCTTCTTGATCCCTTCATCCTTGTTGATCTCCATAGGTTCTTCCCTCTTCAGTTCTATCTTCATTAGCCAAGCATCGTTGTCACCATTGTTGGAGGAGCGGGACGACATGATGCCTGGCCTTGACAACCCTGACAGAAGACAGCTCGAAACAAGAATAGAGGATATTTGCGTGGTACGGTGGTCAAAACCTTCGGGAGAGTATATAATGAACTTTTACCAACCAAAAGGAGTATCGTGCAAGAAAACGGAGTCTAGAGAGCACACGAGGTGCCCACGAGGCAGGGGGCGCGCCCAGGGGGGTAGGGCGCGCCTCCCACCCTCGTGTACTTCCCGGACTGCTTCTTATCTTCCTATTTTTCTAAATATTCCAAAATGAAGAAATATTGCCATTAGAACTATTTTGGAGTTGGTTTACTTACCGTACCACGTACCTATTCCTTTTTGGAGTCTAAAACGTTCTGGAAAGTGTCCCTTATGTATTCCTCCGGGGTTACAATTTCAATAATATTAGTTTCAACATTTATAGGATTACCTGATATATAATGTTTAATTCTTTGACCGTTCACCACCTTTGGATTTGTGCCTTCGAAGTTGTTGATTTTTATGGCACCGGATCGATAGACCTCCTCGATAACGTAAGGACCTTCCCATTTAGAGAGAAGTTTTCCTGCAAAAAATCTTAAACGAGAGTTGTATAACAATACATAATCACCTACATTAAACTCACACTTTTGTATCCTTTTGTCATGTCATCTTTTAACTTTTTCTTTAAACAGCTTGGCATTTTCATAAGGCTGGGTTCTCCATTCATCAAGTGAGCTAATGTCAAATAACCTCTTCTCACCGGCAAGTTTGAAATCATAATTGAGCTCTTTAATGGCCCAATATGCCTTATGTTCTAATTCAAGAGGTAAGTGATATGCTTTACCATAAACCATTTTATGCGGAGACATACCCATAGGATTTTTATATGCAGTTCTATAGGCCCATAATGCATCATCAAGTTTCTTGGACCAATTCTTTCTAGATCTATTAATAGTCTTTTACAAAATTAATTTGAGCTCTCTATTACTCAATTCTACATGACCACTAGACTGTGGGTGATATGGAGATGCAATTCTATGATTAACGTCATACTTAGCAATCATTTTACGAGAGGCACCATGAATAAAATGTGAACCACCGTCAATCATTAGATATCTAGGGACTCCAAACCTCAGAAAAATAAGTTCTTTAAGCATCTTAATAGAGGTGTTATGATCAGCACTACTAGTTGGAATAGCTTCTACCCACTTAGTAACATAATCAACAGCGACTAAAATATGTGTATACCCGTTAGAGGAAGGAAAATGTCCCATATAATCAAAGCCCAAAATATCAAATGGTTCAATAACAAGTGAATAATTCATAGGCATTTCTTGACAGCTACTAATATTACCAATTCTTTGACATTCGTCACAAGACAAGACAAACTTACGGGCATCCTTGAAGAGAGTAGGCCAATAAAAACCGGATTGCAATACCTTATGTGCAGTTCTATCTCCAGCATGGTGTCCTCCATAAGCCTCGGAGTGACACTTGCGTAGGATCTGTTCCTGTTCATGCTCAGGTACACAACGTCTAATAATACCATCTACTCCTTCTTTATAAAGATGTGGGTCATCCCAAAAGTAATGTCTCAAATCATAGAAGAACTTTTTCTTTTGCTGGTATGTGAAACTAGGTGGTATAAATTTAGCAACAATATAGTTAGCATAATCAGCATACCATGGAGCAGTTCGAGAAGCATTTATGCCATTTAATTGTTCATCGGGAAAGCTATCATCAATAGGCAGTGGGTCATCAAGAACATTTTCTAACCTTGACATGTTGTCTGCAACGGGGTTCTCAGCTCAATTTCTATCAATGATATGCAAATCAAATTCTTGTAGCGGAAGAACCCATCTAATAAGTCTAGGTTTAGCATCTTTCTTTTCCATAAGGTATTTAATAGCAGCATGATCAGTGTGAATAGTTACTTTAGAATCAACAATATAAGGTCTAAATTTATCACAAGCAAATACAACTGCTAAAAATTCTTTTTCAGTAGTAGCATAATTTCTCTGGGCATCGTCTAGAGTTTTACTAGCATATTGAATAACATTTAATTTCTTATCAACTCTTTGCCCTAGAACAACACCTATAGCATAATCACTTGCATCACACATAATTTCAAAGGGTAAATTCCAATCAGGTGGCTGAACAATTGGTGCAGAAATCAATGCTTTCTTAAGTATTTCAAATGCTTCTACACAATCATCATCAAAGACAAAAGGAATATCTTTTGTAATAGATTAGTCAGAGGCCGATAAATTTTTGATAAGTCCTTAATGAACCTCCTATAAAAATCGGCGTGATTGAGGAAGCTTCTTATACCTTTAATGTCCTTGGGACATGGCATATTTTCAATAGCATCAACTTTAGCTTTATCAACTTCAATGCCTCTTTCAGAAATTTTATGCACCAAGACAATACATTCATTAACCATAAAGTGGCATTTATCCCAATTCAGAACACGATTAGTTTCTTCACATCTCTGCAAAACTCGATCAAGGTTGCTTAAGCAGTCATCAAAAGAGGATCCATAAACGGAGAAATCATCCATGAATACCTCACAAATCTTTTCACAGAAGTCAGAAAATATAGCCATCATGTATCTTTGAAAGGTAGCAGGTGCATTACATAAACCAAAAGGCATACGTCTATAAGAAAAAGTACCGAAAGGGCAAGTAAAAGTGATCTTTGCTTGATCATCAGCTGACACGGGTATTTGAGAGAAACCAGAGTAACCATCTAGAAAGCAAAAACATGACACCAAATCAGTGTTGAAGACAAACCAAATGCGAAGACTATGCAAATGTGACGCCAATAAAAACACTTCAAACAAGAGTTTGGTGGTGGTGTTGCCCACCGTATAGGAAGTAATAGACCAAGACACGGCGCACAATTATCATGGCACTCTGAAGTCAAATTCCACATTAATGTATTCACACTTAGAGGGTATGTCTTCATTGATTGAAGATATACGTTACTTCGTGTGTTGCACATCTAAGTCATCAACACGCATAAGCGTTAGGATGTGTGTCCAATCAAAGGACATTTGAGGATTCTAAGATATTTAGCTCACACCGCAACTTGCAAAACCTTTTCTCGTCCAAGGGCTTTGTGAAGATATCTGTGAATTGCTCTTCCGTGTTGACGTGAATGATATCGATATCTTCCTTCATGACATGATCTCTGAGAAAGTGATGATGGATCTGAATGTGCTTTGTCTTCGAATGTTGAACTAGGTTGTTGGCAATTTTGATGGCGCTTTCATTGTCGCAGTAGAGTGGCACTTGCTTTAGATGGATGCCATATTCCTTGAGAGTTTGCTTCACCCATAGAAGCTGAGCACAGCAAGATCCAGCAGCAATGTATTCAGATTCAGCAGTAAAGAGAAACACAAAGTTCTGCTTCTTTGAAGACCAACAGACAGGAGATCGTCTAAGAAAGTGACGTGCCTGATCTAGACTTTTGATCAACCTTGTCACCAGCATAATCAGCATCTGAGAATCCAACTAGATCAAACTCTGCACCCTCTGGATACCATAATCCTAGTGTTGGGGTGTAAGCCAAATATCGAAGAATTTGCTTTACAGCTAAGTGATGTGATTCCCTTGGTGTCGCTTGGAATCGGGCACACATGCAAATGCTAAGCATGATATCTAGCCTAGATGCACATAAATAGAGTAAAGAACCAATCATGGAGCGGTATACCTTTTGGTCGAACTCTTTACCATTGTCGTCGGGGCCCAGATGACTTTTGGTTGGCATTGGAATCGTGTATCCCTTGCAGTCTTGCATTCCAAACTTCTTCAGGCAATCTTTGAGGTATTTTTCTTGAGATATGAAGATGACGTTGCTTTACTGACGGATTTGAAGACCAAGGAAGAACTTTAGCTCACCCATCATGGACATCTGATATTGCTCTTACATCATGTGCCCAAACTCATCACTGTATCTTTTTTCAGTGCAACCGAAGATAATGTCATCCACATAAATCTGGCATACAAACAGTTCACCATCGTATGTCTTCGTGAAGAGAGTGGGATCCAGGGAACCAGGTTTGAAGCCTTTGCTCTTCAGGAAGTCTTTGAGTGTGTCCTACCAAGCACGAGGGGCTTGTTTGAGGCCATACAGTCCCTTGTTGAGCTTGTATACCATATCAGGATGTTTTGGATCTTCAAAGCCAGGTGGTCGTGCAACATACACTTCTTCTTCAATCTTGCCATTGAGAAAGGCACTCTTCACATCCATTTGGTACAGGAGGATATTGTGATGGTTGGCATAGGCTAGCAGTTTGTGATGGCTTCAAGCCTAGCCACCGGAGCAAATGTTTCATCGAAGTCAATCCCTTCAACTTGAGTGTATCCTTGAGCAACGAGACAAGCCTTGTTTCTGATAACTTGACCATGCTCATCTTTTTTGTTGCGATAGATCCATTTCGTGCCTATGATATTGTGCTTGCGAGGATCAGGACACTTGAGCAGTTCCCATACATTGTTCAGCTCAAACTGTTGAAGCTCTTCTTGCATAGCTTGAATCCATTAAGGTTCCATGAAGGCATCAGTAACTTTCTTGGGTTCAAATATAGAGACAAATGCAAAGTGCCCACAGAAATTTGCTAGTTGTGTTGTTCTTCAACGAGTGAGGGGACCAGGTGCATTGATGCTATCAATTATCTTCTCAATTTGTACTTCATTTGCAACACGAGGATGAACTGGACGAAGATTTTGCCCTTGCTGATCATTGTCTTCATCTTCAGCATTGGCTTCAGGCTGAGCAGAGTCTTCAGGTTGACTTGGCGCAGAAATGATGAGTTCTTCTTCAGCATGTGCCTCTGAAGGTATGATTTCTCCAGTACCCATAAGCTTGATGGATTCACTTGGTGAGACTTCATCTAGCACATTTGGCAAGTGCTCTCTTTGCGAGCTGTTAGTTTCATCGAACCGCACATCCATAGTTTCAACCACTTTATAGTGAAAGAGGTTGAAGACTCTGTAGGAGTGCGAATCCTTTCCGTAACCAAGCATAAAACCTTCATGTGCTTTCGGTGCAAATTTTGAAGTGTGATGCGGATCCTTGATCCAGCACCTAGCACCAAATACTCTGAAGTAGCTTACGTTTGGCTTCTTACCAGTTAGAAGCTCATAGGATGTCTTCTTTAGAAGCTTGTGAAGATAAACACGGTTGATGACGTGGCATGCAGTATCAATGGCTTCAAGTCAGAACTTCCTTGGAGTCTTGTACTCATCGAGCATCATTCGAGCCATCTCAATGAGTGTTCTGTTCTTGCGCTCCATGATGCCATTCTGCTGAGGTGTGTATGGAGCTGAGAACTGATGAGTGATGCCCAATGTATCAAGATAAGTGTAGAGGCCCGTGTTCTTGAACTCTGTGCCATTATCACTTCTGATGTGCTTGATCTTGATGCCATAGTTCGTCATGGCTCGATTGGCAAATCGTCTAAAGACATCCTGCACTTCATTCTTGTAAAGGATTATATGCACCCATGTGTATCTTGAATAATCATCAACAATGACGAAGCCATAGAGGCAAGCAGTGGTAGTGAGAGTAGAGTAGTGAGTAGGGCCAAATAAGTCCATGTGAAGCAGCTCAAAGGGTTGAGAAGTCGTCATGATTGTCTTCGAGGGATGTTTGGCCCTTGTCATCTTTCCAGCTTCACAGGCACCACATAGATGATCCTTCTTGAACTTGACGCCCTCAATGCCTACGACATGTTTCTTCTTTGCGAGTGTGTACAAGTTCCTCATGCCAGCATGCCCTAGCCTCCAATGCCAGAGCCAGCATCCTGACACCTTTGCTAGAAGACATACGGCCAACTATGCTCCTGCTAAGAAATCTACCATGTACAAATATTCTTTTCGATATCCTTCAAAGACTAGAGATTTGTTAGATTCCATTAGAACAAGGCAATGATATTTTCCAAATATCACAATCATGTTCAAGTCACAAAGCATTGAGACAGACATTAAGTTGAAACCAAGGGATTCAACAAGCATCACTTTATCCATGTGCTGATCCTTTGAGATTGCAACTCTACCTAGACCCAATACCTTGCTTTTACCAGTGTCAGCAAATGTGATGTGACTCTTGTCAGATGGACGTAAGGTTGAGTCCATGAGAAGACTTCGATCACCAGTCATGTGGTTAGTGCATCCACTGTCCATAATCCATTCAGAAGCCTTTGGTATCGTACCCTACAGTGCGGTTAGGGGGATAGGATTTACCAAGGGAAATGTGAAGCATAAACATTTGACGAACAAGCATATTATCAAAGTTCAGATCCTGGTTAGGGCAGATCGGATGACTGTCAAGAAAACCAGGAACAAAATACATAGTAAGACCATTTGGGCATTTTATCTTGCACCCCACAAGATGTTTTAGGTCCCTAGCAATAGCATCCGACGCCTTTGATTTCCGGCTGGAGACCCTTCCTTGCAAAAGAGAGTTAAGTTTTCTTAACCACCCACATTTTCAGGGGTGGCTTCAAAGCAATGAGTCTAAGTGCAGCATCTGAGAACTTTGGCTTTGGATCCCTAGAAAATAGTCTTGCAGGAGGTGAATAATACTCATAAGAATAAGCAGAGTAGTTCTTGGTCTTATGAACATGGAGGTTTGATGAAACACGCTCATATTCATAGGCCTGAGTATGGTTTCCCTGTAAAACATTTGTGTTAGGGTGACTCTGGTGAGTCCTTTGTCTGTATGAAGCCTTTGGACCATATGAATCCTTTGGTCTGGGGTTTGTCTTCTTCCTAGGTGGTGTCATGATGACATTCACCTAAAGATTTTCAAGACAACTCTTGGGCACCCAGATCTTCTTCAAAGGGGGTCCATTCCTGCAGTTAGTACCAATATACCTGGCAAACACTTCACCATTCTGATTCTTAAACAGTTTATAGTTTCCATCAAATGATTCATCAATGATAATCGGGTTAGCACAAGTGAAGCCAGATAAGGTAGATGGATCCATTGAAGGTCCCTTTGCAGCAACCCATGTGGTTTTGGGGTACTGCTCAGGCTTCCAGTAAGAACCATCAACATTCATTTTCCTCTCGAACCCAACACCCTCTTTCCTAGGGTTTCGGTTTAGAATCTGTTTCTTGAGGACATCACACAGTGTCTTATGCCCTTTGAGACTTTTGTACATTCCTGTCTCAAGCAATGTCTTCAACCTGGCATTCTCATCAACAATAGTAGTGGTATCCTCAACAGAGGGGTTAGTTACCACATCAGCAGTTGAAGATATTGCAATAGTAGCAGCAGTAGAACATTCAGCAACAGAGACAGCATTATCATGCTCAAGACATTTTAGACATGGTGGTTCAAATCCTTCCTGAGTGGAACTGGTTTGTTGAGCGCGGAGTGACTCCTTCTCCTTGTGAAGATCTTCATGAGTCGATCTCAACTTCTCAAGCTCTTGCTTCCTTTGAAGATAATCATAGAAGAGCTTTTCATGAGTAGGTGAGAGCATTTCATGACGACTTTCAAGTTCCTCGTACTTAACAAGAAGACTTTTAATGTCTTCAATTAAGGACCGAGTTCGAGTCATTTCCGCGTCCAACAGGTCATCGCTTTTGTCTAACAGTTTTTGAATATGTTCCATGGCATTCTGTTGTTCAGTTGCAATTTTAGCAAGTGTTCTGTAGCTAGGTTGAGATTCACATTCAGAGTCATCTTCACTTATTATTTGAAAGTAGGCATCGCATGAGGTTACCTTGGCACCATGTTCCATGAAGCAGTAGGTGGGTGCAGAGTCATCCTCATCATTAGCATCAGCGTTGGTGACTAGCACTACAAAAAAATACACATCCGTGACATTTTGGGCTGAACGAAAAAAATTTCTGTCATACATATGACACTTCTATGATGATAATTGTGACAAAACCCGGTATTATCATAGATGTGGTGGGCTCCTACTTCTATGACAAAAAATCATGACAGAAAATGGGCTTTTCGTCCTGGACAGGCCGGAGACGCAGCTGCATGACAATCTTTGGGCCGTCCATGACGGAAAAAACCGTGGTAGAAGCGAGGGGGAGGAAAATTTCGGGGAGTTCCCGGTTACGGTGGGAGGTCGGGGTCGAGCGATGCGCGTTTCTCTCGTACACGTACGCGCGTGTGTGCGAGGCGTTGGCTCTAACTGAACCCGAGCGAGGCGTTGGGCTCTAACTGAACCCGAGCGATTGCACTGCAGGCTACGCGTTACTGAACCCGAGCGATCGATCGATGGCTGTTAACTAAACCCGATCGAGCGATTCATTCGCTACTGCTGCTAACTGAAGCCGATCGATGGGATGAATAGTGAGTGTTGCAGGGGGGGGTTGGATGAACAGTGAGCGGTGGCGTTGCCTCTGGATGAACAGGACCCCATGGTGTGGTGGAGGGCTGGATGAACAGTAGACGGTGGAGGGGTGCCCGTGGAGGGGTGGATGAATAGGACCCCGTGGTGTGGAGGGCTGGATGAACAGTAGAAGGTGGAGGGGTGGTTGAACAGGACCCCGTGGTGTGGAGGGCTGGATGAATAGTAGACGGTGGAGGGGTGCCCGTGGAGGGGTGGTTGAACAGGACCCCGTGGTGTGGAGGACTGGATGAACAGTACACGGTGGAGGGGTGGTTGAACAGTAGCCGGTGGAGTAGCACGTGGTGGAGGCTGGATGAACAGGAGCTCGTGGAGGCTGGAGGAGGTCGACGGTGGAGATGAACAGTATCCCGTGGAGTCCCGTTTTGCGGTACGCCACACCCCTCCCGATGAACACGGCCCCCGTTTCGACCGTAACGCTCCAACACAAGTCCGTTTCCTCCGTTTTGCGGTACGCCACACCCCTCCCAAGCAACAGGACCCCCGTTTCGACCGTAGGAGGTCCGTTTCCTCCGTTTTACGGTACGCCAGACCCCTCCCAATGAACAGGATCCCGTTTCGAACGTGGCCGGTCGAACACAAGGCCGTTTCCTCCATTCTGCGGTCGCCAGGCCTCGTTTCCTTCGCCTGTTCCGTCCAAGCCCTCCCGATGAACACGACGCATTCCGTTTCCTCCCCATGAACACGACACATTCCGTTGCCTCCCCATGAACACGACAACGACGCTGTTTCTCCGTTCCGACCGAGCCATGTACACGAGTCATCGCCGTACGTATGCGCGAGTAGGCGTTCGAGAACCTGCCCGTCTGTACCCATATGTGGTCGTATTTTCTTTCTTGCACCCTGGCCGCTGTACGTACGTGTAAATGCTACGTGCGCGCCTCTACTACGACACGTGCGCACCTCTACTACGACACATGCGCGCCTCCACATCGACCAGTATGTACGTACACGTTCGCGACCAGAATGACAACGCTACGTACGCTTCGACCAGGTGGGTCCCGACTGTCAGGCACTTCCTATGCAAGCGTGTGAACCGCGGCCGCGCAGTCGATCGAACGGTGCATCACCGTGTCGCGCTCGAAGGACGTCCACCGAACCTTTTTGTGTGTGTAAAAACAATCCTCGAATATTACTCAACTTTTTTTCCTGTGAAAGTTCTTGACGCTGCAATATTTCCATATATTTGAATTTAGCTCCAGTTCGTGTTTATTTGGATTTGGACGTTTTAGGTGCGCCCTAGTTTTTTTAATACTGATTTTGTGTGTGTGACTGAGAGAGAACGTGTGTATGTGTCCATATGTGTGTTGTGGCGGAAGGGCAATGTGGAGACGGTGTGCGTGTGATACAGACATAGAGAGGTGTGAATGTGCAAATGATCGTGCATGAGTGAGACATAGACAGATGCCGATATGTTATGTATACATGAGAGAACGGTCTTCTAGTTTACTTGTGTGTGAGAGAGAGAGAGAGAGAGGGAGGGAGAGAGAGACAGAGAGAGGAGCATCCGTAACACAACAACCATCTCTCTCGATTCGTCCGTCCCTCGCACGGTCGCATGCAACACATGCATCAACGCGCACATTTTGATGCCCTCACCCGGCCCCTGCCCACCTCAAGGCCCGCACAATCTCTTCGTGAATACCCATTTCTCTCCTTAGGTTTGTTTTCTCTCAATATCTGACACACACACACACGCACACACACACACACACACACACAGAGAGAGAGACACGCGGCACAACACACACACACACACACACACTCCCCCGAGCACACAATTCATCCCCATCCAAGTTTATACGGCGACCACTCTCGCTTGTGCTTCTTTGCACCCCAACATGCACAACACCTCAATCTTCAAAGAGGGCAATGAGCAGATCGAATACGGCGACCACACCGCGCTAGAGAATGCGGGGTCATTTGGAAGTAGGGTGATGTGACGACGGCTGACTGACTCCTCCCCCCACCCTCTCTCTCTCCTTGCACAAAATTACCAATCCCTCTCTCCCCCGCACAAAATTGTCAATCCCTCAACCCACGAGATCCTTCCCCTCTCGTCCATGTTTTTCCTGCTCTCTCATCAAACATGTTGTCTCTTCTCCTTCCACGTATACAGAATCCAGATGCACATGCATCTCATGTATATTACATGTATGCATCATTCTCACATACCTAACTTCTTCCTCTCTCTTTCTCTCTCTATCTCTCTCTCTGTCTCGTTAGGTTTGTCTCCTACTCTCTCGTCCACATACATACAATCTTTCCCTCCCTATCTGCTCCATCTTCAAAATCTCTCTTTGCATGTTTCATTCACACATTGGGATATGTCAAAATGTTTCTTCTATAATGACTGATGTAGAGTTATGGTTGTTCTTGTTGCATCCTACAAAGTAATAACTATGAAATGCATTTAGATTCTCATTTGACTGGGATTATGTGAGTTTGAGCATGTTGTGAAGTACTATAGACCTTGTATACATCTTGGGATTCGACAATGATTGTAACTATTGAATTGTATAGACCATTACATTTGAAGTCAATAGCCTAATATATTTATTTCACAATTTCAACAAATGATTAGTTCACTACAAACTAAGAAAACAAATGTGTACTCCCTCCGTTTTTATTTAAGTTCGTGTATTAGCATTGGTCAAAGTCAAGTTTTGTAAACTCTCAGAAAGCTTATAACAAAAAATATTAACATATACAATAACAAATAAATACCATTAGATTCATTATTGAATGTACTTTCACATCATACATATTTGTTATGGTAAATGTTTATATTTTTCTATAAACTTGGTCAAACTTTAGGAAGTTTGACTTCGGTCAAACCTAATATGCAGAGTTTACTACTACTACTCGCTAGTTGCTTAGCCGAATCACTCAACACGCCACACGGGGAGTCCAGTGTCACAAAATTTTGAGGTCGGCGGGAAAATCTCTCGCGGCCCTGATTCGGGCAGTGGGAAGTTACCATCATAGCCTTCGGAACAGGCCTACGGATGACGCTTGGTAGGGGGCTGTTTTCGTAACTTCAGGTTCACCCTACCCAGCCAACCCCATCCCGGCACCCAGAGTAGTACACCTGAATACTCCCCAATTTCTATCCCCACCGCAAAATAGACTTCTCCACGGCATTGCAGCCTTCGTGCTCCTCCCCTTTACATAGGCGCACTTGTCCACCGCAGCGCATCCGCCTAATCGACGACCTCGTACGCCGCACTGGAGCCGGTCCACCATCGTCGTCGTACACGGAGCCTCTTCCTCGGCATCGTCTTCCACGGTCTCGTATCTGCTTCCCGGAAGCCGACGCCAAGCGCAGAAGTACCACCGTCATGGACAATGAACTGACTCCCGTTGCCGACCATGACTCACAGAGGCCGCCGCGACCATCGTTCTCCTCCTCGATTGGTAATGTGTGTATTGAATCACTTAGCAGTACATGTGCAGTTCCAATTTTGTTCATACCTACCCTTCAAATTTCCTGGGTGCTATTGTTCCCGTAAAAGTAATTGGTTATAGCCTCCATTGTCCAACAGAATATCAGCTTGTAATTGTGCGTCGCTCCTGTATCGCGCTGTGCTTGGGTAGGTTTTTCATCTGCAACCAGTAGTGTGGCAAATGATGGAAAGGTTTTTAGAACTAGCAAAATGCCCATGCGTTGCACGCATCAAGATGCATTTGTATGAGTAGTTTATCTTGTTGGAGATGCTCTAACATGGCAGACGAGTGCTTTAATGTTGCCACAAGATGCGCGAGTATTACTAGTAGTATATTTTTCTTGCCATGTTGAGATTTTAAAACCACGAGTGCGAACATGCAGAGGAGCAATGAAGATCAAACATGGGATATTCAGGACATCTTCAAGGAGCGTGGCAAGTTAAAGAGGAGTTGCACCGAACCTGTAAAACGAGCTTTGGTAAGTAACACCCTTTCAATTACTTCCGTGTAGCCTCGTGTTCTTCGATGTGTATATGTTGTAGTTTTTGTTTTTCTTAAGCGTGGTGTTCTTCGATGTGTAATAAGAAGAGTCTTAATCATCCTAATGCTTACGTTTTTAGCTTGATGTAGGAAGTGGGTGTTCTCACCTTGTAGTCTGTTTTTATTTATTTATTCCTTTTGAATTCACTTCTCCGAGTTCTGTTTATCTGGCTTCTACTAAATGGATCTAGGTTGCTCTGAGTATTGATCTAAAAAAGAAGTAACTTCATGTCAGGATGCAGTTCCTGCGAGGAGGGAGGTATGGTCAACCTCGAGATCATGTTTCCAAAATGAGGCTGGATTACACACAAGGTGCCAGTTCCCTAATGATGTTGGATTAGACATAAGGTGCAAATTCCCAGATGATGCTGGATTACACACAAGCCAGGTGGAGTCGTCAGCTGTTCGTGTCCTCGTGGCAGTAGTAAAGGCTGAAAGAAAGCATGCAGCAGCCCTTGAGAATGTAGCTGAGTTCCTGAAGAAGAGAAAAGAGCAATCAGATGCTCTCTCCACCCAAGCCAAAGAAGAGATGGAAGAAGCCAGGAATAAGCTAGCAGAGGCAGAGCAGGCTAGGCGTCTCCTGCTATCTAAAACTGTTGTCAATACAAAATTTCCTTCATAATAGCTAGGTTCAAATGTTTATCCAGTCAGCATGCCTGTTGTGATGTCCGTGCATCTACTGATGTGGCACAAAATGTTTTTTTCGGGTCATGTAATAACAGCAATTACTTTCCAAACAATAACAGATGAAGCATTGGACATGGTATAGTTCACGCGCAAGCCCGACATTCCACATCAAACTCATGTTCATAGATATCTGCACATTCATACATAATTTCCACAACCATGATTCACTTCAAAGCCAAAAAAATGTGAGGAGAGTTATAAATAAAGAAAATCCTCTACTAGTTCCTACTACCAGTGCGAGCACAACAAGTCAAGACCATGCGTAAATTAATCATATTGTAGTCATTTTTTGTGTTCTAAAATGCCTGCCGGCTCGCGGAAGGACGTGTTGCCGGCACACGCGCGGATTCAATGAAGGCGGGCGGGGCAGTCTTAAGCTGGATGCACGTGGCGAGGAGGCGTGCTCAGCCGGGCCTGCAGCGAGTGCGGCCCTCTTGGCCGGCGCGCCGGTTCAATGCCTGCGCTATGAGAGGTCGCGTCCGTGTCAGAGCAATCACTCCCTCCAGTACTTTTTTGTTTGGGTATAACAAAATCTCGTTCTCCATTCACATTTTAGTGGTAGGAGTTGTGCGTGTGTGTCTGTGAGAGAGAGAGAGGAGACGTAGTCGGGGTTGTCTGATCGGTAAATAAATGAATAATGTCAGTCTGGGATGGAGACGAAAAGGAGACCACAACAAATGTTGTGTCTACAGGAGAGATAGAGACAGTAATTTTAGTGGTATGAGTCATATGTAGAGACATATAGGGTGTGTGAGAGAATCCCATAGAGAGAAATACAAAGTGAAAGACGAGTGGAGACTGTGTGTTTGGCGGTGAAAAAGAAAGCTTAGGTACCGAGTGATACCAGAGAACAATAGAGACGTGAGAGATAATGAAAACCGTGTAATTTATAATGATAGGGAGAGTGTGACACTTCTCAAGGGAGACGTCGAGAGACCATGTTTGCGAGGATAGGAGCAACATGAAGTGAGCGTGCAGGTGAGCTGGAGAAAAGAGAGTGATAGCTACCTGATGGAGCATGCATGCGAGAGAGATGGGCGTGAAAGGAGTGAATAAAAAAGGGATTCAAATATTTGAATTCGAGATGATGATACATGTAATCCATACTCGAACCAAAATTGATCTATCAAACATGCATACTCATATGAATTCACGCACATCTATGTTATTTAATATGTAGATATTACTGATCCATACATTTTAGTAGAACATAATTTGGTTAAAAAAATCGAATTCAACCTTAAGATTTCGAGATCGTTGTATTTGTAGATCATATTATACATATAAAGGAGCAGAATTCTTTGTTGTGCTTTTGAAAGTATATATATAAAAAATGATGTATATAGAATGTAATTCCAATTGAAAATGGATCCCGCCCGAAAAAAATAAAATACAAACGGGATTCGAATTGAGTTGGCACGGTAAACGTGCACTCTGCAAAATTTGAACGAAGCGGGGAAAGTCGAAGTAACCGCCTGAAACCAAAATCTGCGAGATGGAAATCACTACTGCCTATCCCTGCCACGCAAAGCCTATATGCTGGATTTCTATAGGTTTCGATAGGGGTAGGTTTGTAATTTCACTCAAACGTGACGTAACCGCCTCTCACCTGGAGTCATACACGGTGGGCGCCAAAACACAGTGTGTCCTCGGCCGAAATTGACTCCCTCCCTGATTCATATTCATACACGGTGGGTGCCAAAAACAAACTCTCGTCGGCAAATATTCGGTGTATGCGAGATTACCGTCCTATCCCCGATCGACTAGTGTTGCTGTGATGTAGTAGAAATTTGAAACGGGGGCTAAGTTTCTAAATTTCCTCGCATTTGAGACAAGCGCACCCTGAATACATGGTTCCCCCTTCCTCTCTACCTCCCTTTTCCCCATTCGTACTCCGTGGGCGCCAAAACACCCTCTCCACCCGACCCTCCTCTGTCCGCCGCCGTCCGCCACCCCATCCACCGCCGTCCTCCTCCACCATGCCGGAGCTGATACCCCGACGCCGCCGTCCATTACAAGAGATCGACCTCTCTCATCCATGGCTTCGGACCGGGATCCTTGCATCCCGTCCTCTCGCTTCATCCCCGCCGTCGTCCACCTTGCCCCCGCCGCTCCTACGACCGTCTCTCCACTACACCTCACTGCCACCGTCTACCCTCCTAGATCTGCTTCCATGCCGCCGACAGCCATCGCTACCGCAGCACCGTCAAATTCTCAGCAGATGCCTACACGGCGCCGCACCAGAGGCAGTACTCTTTCATATCTGCTCAACTTATTTATCATAGCAAGAAAATAGATCGCCACTGATTTACTCTTATTTCTTGTCTTGGTTGCGAAGTTGCCTTTGTCTGGTTTGCACCTTCAGATCCGCCATGGCACGCTCAACACCATACTCGCAATGCTTATGGTTTTCCCCTTTTATATTCCACATTAGTTAAATCACAGTAGACTAAATTTCAAAATTGGGTCAATCGATTTTTAGAGCTCGTCGGAGTTCACCGGTGCGATCGAAGGGGCTCGGGTGGTTGTGGGGCCTCGCCGAACGAAGAAAACTCGACGCGGGTTGGGGTTGGGGTGGGGGTGGGGGTGGGGGTGGCGGAGGAACATAGGCGGTGGGGGCCGGTGGTCCGTCCGGCGGCCCGTGCGGTGTTTTGTATGGGAAGAATCAGAGACGAGGAAGAAGAAGGGTTAGGAGACATAGGATCTTCATCCAACCGCCTGAAATGGTCGAGAGACAGCTAGGAGTTGCATTCTTAATGCGCTCTGGTTCATCATGTGTGGGCACTGCGCAACCAACATTTTATTATCCAAAATCTGCTTGCTCTTCTTTACCATGTTCCTCTTCCGTTCTTCTTTAATATGTACTCTCTCCGTTCCTAAATACAAGTCTTTGTATAGATTCCACCATGGACTACATATGGAGCAAAATGAGTGAATCTACACTCTAAAATGTACCTGGATACATCTGTATGTGATCCATAGTGGAAATCTCTACCAAGACTTATATTTTGGAACGGAGGGAGTATGATAGTAGTACAGTATGTTCCTTGTACTGAAGATGAGCAGGGACATTTGCAGTGTAGAGGTCTATACGGTTGGTTGTGATGGACACTTTGAGCCTCTTTGATTCGTAGGATCTTGTAAACATAGAAATAGGATTTGTAGTAGCCCGCCCACTTGAATCCTATAAGAATAGCAAGGAAATGCGGGGAGCTATGTCACCTTTGAGAGTTACATTGATATTAACAGTATCGCACCTTCACTTGAAGAGAGCTGGTATCCGAAGCCTTTCTAGCCGTACCGGCAATACTAGCACATATATTCCAGCAAGTTCCACTTTGCTGATTTTACTCTGATGCTTAAGGTTTTCCCGTTATATCTACACTATGATCTGTGTAGCTGCTTTGTGTCGCACTAGCAGCAGTCCACTCTTGAAGCTAAACACTGCAATGACTTACAAAATTGGCACCAAGGCATTGAGTGCCATTCTGGATGCAATGAAACTCATACGCTCCCCACCTGTTGATACTTGTTCAGAATATCATCCTAATGACTATTCTAACCTCGAGGAGTCAAAGGCGGATGACCTGTCCTGTTCACCCATCAAGGTGCCTATTCTAATTTGGCAATGTTTTATTGATTGCAGGTATCTTGCATATGTTGTCTTGCATTTCTTCTACTTTGTTGCACCGCCATCTGCTTAGTTTACTCATCATATATGTCAAGATGCCATGCCCATCCATTATCAATACATATTCCATCTATCATCATACCATGTTTTTCCACTCAAATGTTGTTCTTGTGCATCAGACATCAAAAAGGAAGAGGGTGATTGCCGAACCAGAAGGAGCACCAGCAAAGTCCTTGAAAAACGTGGTGGTGCTGGAGAAATCAGACAGCACCCCACTTATATTGGCTGTACAACCAATGACACAAAACGTAGGACCGACTCCAGCAGACTGTACCCATACTTCACTGGCCACACCACTAGCCCCACCACACAGGACCTGCACTCCGGCAAAAGGTATACCGATTTCATTTTCCATAGCACCAACTGTACCACAGAAAAATCCCACTCCAGCAAAAAGTACAGCAAGTCCACCAGCCGAAGACCTATCCCAACTGCAGAGACGGCCAATTCCTGCAGATTGGAACCCCATTCCATTTACTCCCAGTTTAAAAGACAATGCTTTCAATGTTGTTAGGGACTACGTGCATATATTCCCATCATGGGAAGATTATTGTGAAGACAAACACCATTTTCACATCTTCCTGTCCAACTTACGTGTAAGTGCTATTATTCATGGCTATTATTTTCCTGTTTTCTGCTGATTGAACACATCAATGATTTACATTACATTGTTGTAACTAGGCGAGGGTCAATCTGGATAGTCATGACGAGCAAAGCTTGCTTGTGCTTTTCAAGGAAGCATTCCAGCAGTATCGGTGTTACCTGAGGAAATCACACTTTGATGGCAAGTCTATAAACGAATTCCTGGTGAAGTCTCATGTGCTAAATTTAGAAGACGTTGAATGGAAAAACCTTGTTATGCACTGGTCTCGTTCCCAGGATGAGGTACTGTCTATGAAATCACATGACAATTTGAACTTCTACTTTTCCGCATGTGCCTTACGGATCTTTTTTGTAAGAAATCTGCTCGAAGAAGAATTCCGGTTTGACAAGAACGACAGGATATCTCAAATATGCTGCCCGCTGCTTTGCTCTTGTTAGTACCTGTTGTCCTGTATCACTGTACTTGCATACATACCTGGTTCATTATGTGACAGCAGTATGCATGATAGCTTGCTTATCAATTGTTCACTCCAAATTATCTGATTTGTATGAATGGTTACATTAGTGTAGAATATATCCAATGCCAATGTTTTTTTAGCTCTGCATTGTTCTTGTAAGTACATGTTGTCCTTTATCAATGTACTTATAATGACAGGTAGTTGTTCATGTACCATCACTCTGCAGCTTATTTTCCTTAGCCCTCCATTTTCTACACATCAGATCTATATTTACTCTTACCATAAGGTTGGTACTGAAGAAGTTTAGCTGTGCATTGCTCTTGGCTGTACCTTTTACCTGTATCGCTGCACTTACATTTATAGCTACTTGGTTATGTAGCGTCACTCTTCATCTTATCTTAAATATTCTCCATTTTTTCGTATATTATCACATCTATATTTACTCTTAACAAAATGTAGAATAAAGGCAATGCTTTTGAAGAAGATTCTGTGGTAAACTTCTTGAATTGCCCCCCCCCATCAGCATGGACAAGGCCTTTATAGAGCCTGTCTTCACCAATAATGTAAGTTTGTCCATCTCAAGCCTTCAAACTTTGTTGTATATATTTGGTTAGGCATGACTGCAACAGCTATTTATTTTTGGTGTTTGCATCAAATTGCTTGTTTAAAGTTTATTATATGTAGTTCATAAACAAAAGTTTGTCCTTTCTCAATTTAAGTTTTTAATTGTACAACCAAGTTCCTTCTTCATACCATGTAAATTAAACTATACAGAGCAAGTGATCTTCTTTTGCACTGCATGTATGCTTCTGTTCTTCATCTGTAATCCAGTGGTGTGGTGAACCTACCCACTACAGCACAATGTCATATTCTGCAATGTCTTAACTATGAAAAATGTCATATCATTCTACTATTATTTAAACCATCTCTTTATTTGCCAATCTAAAATGGTATAAATTGACAGCACACTAACCATTGATACTTATGAGTTCTTGATCTGTAATCCAGTGGTGTCGTGAAGCTGCCAACTCCTTCACAATGTCATTTCCTGCCATGTCTTGACCTGAATAATACCATATTGTGTTAATGCAAATTTAAACTGTGTCACTTTATTCGTCAGTAAGAAATATGATGAATTGTCAGCACTGATACTTTTATGTGCAAAACCTGTCATCTGTCTGCTTGTTTATCTTTCAGAGTGGGGAAGATATAAGTGTTGAACAAGCGCAGTCTCATCATCTTGCTCAGCTGCTTGCGCTGCAGCTCCCCAGCAGGGCTAACCTTTCTTGAACTCTATTGAAGTGCTGTTGGTTTTGTATATTATTTTGTCGGCGTGTTTATTTGCACTAGTGGCAATCTTCGATGCCCAGTGTATGTAATCTGCTGTCTGCTTGTGCTTTATTATCATAGTGGCGAACTTTGATGCCCAGTGGATGTAATATGCCGTAATTTCTTTATTGTATAGTATAGGTTTTTTCTTATTCATGATGCTGCAGTTATTTTACTGTGTATATATATATATATATATATATATATATATATATATATATATATATATATATATATATATCCTATCTTTGCAGTAAACCGGCCAAACCATAAAATTACGGTACATAATCGGGCCGTCATGCAATCACAATGTAGGTTGGGCCTGAAACGTGCCGATCAGCTCATGGGCCAGCAGTAGCCCGAAATGAACCACGGCCCATGATTGTGTGAATCAAATCATGGGCTTTTAACAGGCCAAAAAATTGTCTCAGTCCTTGTTTGGCCCAATCAGATATCGGCTGCGAGCAGGCCGGATGCAAACCGGGTCGTAGTTAGGCCCAACTATATGACGGGCTTTTAACAGGCTGAAATTAATATAGGGCCGAAATGTTAAACGGGCCCTTAACAGGCCAAAACTAATATCAGACCAATTACTAAGTGGGCCTTTAGCAAGTGGGCCCAAAAGCATAGTGTCCAGTTGACGGGCCGAATCTGATATGGGCCATAATTAGGCCCAAAACCTCTTAAAGGGCCGGACCTGATATGGGCCGTAATTTGGCCTAGAACGTGGTAGGCTTTTAACGGGCCGGATCTCATATGGGCCACTATTAGACCCGGAGCGTGGCAGGCCATTAATAGACCGTATCAAATATGGGTCGGCATTTGGCCCAAAACATGGCAGCCAGTTAACGGGCTGGCCTACTAGGGTCCTCAAAATCTTGTGGGCCTACAGCTGGGCCAGCCCATTAATGTTGGCGAAATCTCATGGGACTTTATCTGGGCCGGCCCATTATGATCCGCAAGAATTTTGTGGGCCTTTACCTGGGCCGGCCTATTATGGCACACAAAAATCTTGTGGGCCTGTACCTGGGCCGGCCCATTATGTCCTGCGAAATCTTGTGGGCCTTTAGCTGGGCCAGCCCATTATGGTCCGCAAAATCTCGTGGGCCTTTAGCTGGGCCGGCCCATTATGGTCTGCAAAATCTTGTGGGCCTTTAGTTGGGCCGGCCCATTTAAACTTGTTGGGCCGTGCCACGTGTCGACATATCATAGGCGCCTTCTGTCCAGTGAGTGGATGACATCTGTCCCGACGATGAGCCGACACGTGTTTCCTCTAGCCAATGATGATTTACACGTGGAAAATCCCCATTGGTCGGGGCTATTAACGGGTTATCGGATCCAAAACCCGACCCGATAGTTTAACGGCGTTCTGTTACGGTGGATGCCACGTGTCGGTCACCCTTGACGAAAGCACTTCTGTGGCGTGCGATTTATCGTCATGGAAGTGGACACTTCCGTGATGATAATTTGGTAATGTCATGGAACACTTCTACGACAGCACAAGTATGACTATCTTGATTCTGTCATAAATTTGTCATGGATGTACATGCATGACAAAAAAAGCGACCTACTGTGTCAAACACGTATCATCACACAAATGTATTTTTTTGTAGTGTAGGCCATCGTCTTCAGTGTTGAAGATGGACTTGGCGACATATGCTGAAGCTAGAGCCAGGCTTGCCACGCCTGAATCAGATTCCTCTTCAGACTCCACCTCCACCTCCTTAGATGCAGACTCCTCCTCTGAATCCATCTCCTTGCCAACAAATACACGAGCCTTGCTGGATGAGCTCTTCTTGTGTAATGAAGACTTCGACGAAGACTTGGAAGAAGACTTTGAGGATTTCTTCTTCTTCTTGTCATCAGAATCATATTCCTTGCTCTTCTTCTTGTTGTTGTTCTCGTTGTCCCATTGATGACATTCAGAGATGTAGTGACCAGGTTTCTTGCACTTGTGGCACGTTATCTTCTTGTAGTCATGGGAGGAAGCTTCATTATTTCTTGAACTGGATCTCGAAGACTGTCTGAAGCCTTTCTTCTTAGTGAACCTATGGAACTTCTTCACTAACATGGCAAGTTCCTTTCCAATGTCTTCAGGATCCTCAGAACTGCAGTCAGATTCTTCTTTAGATGAGGAAACAGCCTTTGCCTTCAAAGCACGAGTTCGGCCATAGTTGGGACCATAGATATCTCTTTTCTCAGATAATTGGAACTCATGTGTGTTGAGTCTCTCAAGTATGTCAGACAGATCGAGAGTCTTGAAGTCAGGGTGTTCTTGAATCATCAGGGCCAGGGTGTCAAATGAGCTGTCGAGTGATCTCAAGACTGTCTTAATGATTTCATGCTTGGTGATCTCAGTGGAGTCGAGTGCATGAAGCTCATTTGTGATGTCAGTGAGGCGATCAAACGTCAGCTGAACATTCTCATTGTCATTTCCCTTGAAGCAATTGAAGAGGTTGCGAAGAGCATCGATCCTTGAGTCTCTCTGGGTTGAGACGCCTTCATTGACCTTGGAGAGCCAATCCCAAACTAGCTTCGCAGTTTCCAGAGCACTCACATGACCATACTATCCTTTGGTCAGATGACCACAGATGATGTTCTTGGCAGTAGAATCTAGTTGAATGAACTTCTTGACATCAGCAGGGGTGACACCTTCACTGGCCTTGGGAACGCCATTCTTGAGGACATACCAGAGATCCACATCAATGGCTTCAAGATGCATGCGCATCTTATTCTTCCAGTAGGGGTAATAAGTGCCATCGAAGACAAGGCACGCAACGGAGACTTTGATTATCCCTGCAGTCGACATAGCTAAAACTCCAGGTGGTTAAACTGAATCACACAGAAAAAGGGAGCACCTTGCTCTGATACCAATTGAAAGTGCTAGTTATCGACTAGAGGGGGTGAATAGGCATTTTTTATGAAAGTCTTCAAAACACGGGGGCTTTGAAGACAGATAGTAGAAATGAACATATTGATATGCAGCGGAAGGTAGACTACACTAGACAAGTCATAGTCAAGTAAGCAATGAAGTGAAAGCACGAAGACTATCAGCAGCTAGGTAGTATGGATCAGGATGGAAGATTTTATGAAGCCAAACAACAACAGTCTTCACACAATGAAGTCAATCAAATCATATAAGCAGGCAATGACTTCACTAAGACAAACTGTAAGTAAAGAGAGGTAAATGATAGAACCAGTTGCTTGGTGAGGACAAGGATTTGTTGGACCGGTTCCAGTTGCTGTGACAACTGTACATCTGGTTAGGGAGGCTGAGATTCAACTCAGAAGACCGCGTCTTCACCTTATTCCCCTTGAGCTAAGGACACACAGTCCTCGCCCAATCACTCTCGTAAGTCTTCAAGGGAGACTTACAAACCTTCATAGACTTCGTTCACCAGCAATCCACAATGACTCTTGGATGCTCAGAACGCGACGCCTAACCGACTGGAGGATTCACAGTCATCAAGTGTAACAAGTCTTCAGGTCACGCAAACAGAAAGACTTTGGTGATTCCTAACAATCTTTGGCTATTGGTGTTTAGAGCTTTGTCCTCAAAAGGATTTCTCTCTCTAATGCTTTAGAGGTGGGTTGCTCTCAAACGACAAAAGCCATGCACTAACTCTGAGTAGCCAACAATTTATGGTGTAGGGGGTGGGCTATTTATAGCCAGGAGGCAACCCGACCTGATTTGTCCGAAATGACCCTGGGTCACTAAGGAACTGGCACGTGTCTAACGGTCAGATTTCAAACACACACGGCAGCTTGACTTGGGCTACAAGTAAAGTTGACTCATCCAGCCCTGGATAAATTTGCTCTCATTGTCTTCACTCAAAGACATAGGATTTGGTTAAGCATCACTTCAGTCACTCTGACTTTGTTCACTTGGACCCCACTTAACAATGCGGTAGTTCCTATGACTCAACAAAGAAGAAAAGGAAACTACGAAACAACTATGTCTTCGTACTCCATAGTCTTCATACAATGTCTTCTCATGTCATAGTCTTCGTTGTGAATATCTTCACAGACCACCATTGTCTTCAATGTCTTCACATATTTTTGGGGGGTCATCTCTGGTAGGTAAACCAAATCAATGAGGGACTACTACCTGTGTTATCCTGCAATTCTCACAAACACATTAGTCCCTCAACCAGGTTTGTCGTCAATACTCCAAAACCAACTAGGGGTGGCACACTGGCACTAGATGCACTTACAGGCTCAAATCCCTCTCTCTCTCTCTCTCTCTCTCTCTCTCAAATCCCACCCAAAGCAATTAATGCTATGGAGGGATGGGAGAGGAGAGGAACAATGGAGGAGGTCAACAAATGAACCCTAGATCCATGGGATAGTTTTCCCCAAATGGATTAGAGTTTTGAGGCTTAGGGGAGGAGGAGAGAGCTCAAAAGAATGGGGAAATCTTAGATCCAAATGCTCTCCCTCGATTGGGAAGAAGGGTGCCTTATATAGTGCCCCACCAAATCTGCCACTTACGCACAGAAAAATGCAGCCCGGAACTTCTGGGCTCCTTATTGGACACATATGTGCAAACTTTCTGGTTAGCCCGGAACTTGGCCCGGAACATGGCCGGAACTTCTGGCCCCCAAAACTTCAGGGGAGGCCCGGAACATCCGGGCCCCCTTTAGGCCAGATATGTGCAAACTCTCTGGTTAGCCTGGAACTTTCCCTGGAACCTGCCCGGAACTTCTGGGCCCCGGAACTTGCGGGCTGCCCGGAACTTCCGTCCCCGTAGAAAACAACCAGCATACCGAAAGTAAAACATGCATAACTTTTTCATACGGACTATGATTTTGATGATCTTTAGCTCATTTTGAAGCTATGGAAAAGCTCCAGGTCCTCACATAGAGAACCACCCAAGATAAACCAAAATGTAGGGTCCAAAGAAAGCAAAAGTTAGATCATATATTTTGGGGAACTTATGCTATGGATTTATTTGGTGTATAGGATACAAGTGGAATTGTGTATGGAAGATGTTGACTTGAGAAAATCCATCATGAACCCCTTTGATCCCCTCTTAATAGTGCGGGATCCCTATAACTCAAGAATCATAAAATAACTACACTACATAGCTATCGAGAATCCATTCTTGAGTGTATGTGTTTCTTCGGTGGTCATCATTCCACAACACTAACATACATGGAACTAATACCTTTGACTCGAGACTTTCACTTGAGCTCGATGTTGATGTTTCTTATTGGCTCAAGTTGAAGGAAAGACATTGGTGAAGTCTTCAAGTAGCTCCCCCATACACAATGTGGGAAGCTTTGCTTTGTATTCATCTTCTCGTGTCCATCACATGATCATCTGCAAGCTTCAAGCATGTAATTCTCCAGACTGCCTATCTTGAACATGCCCTTGTAAACCATGATCATCATCACTTGATGTCATCCTCTCATGGGCACTTGAAATCTTTCTCTTGATGTAAGTCCATGAGAATCACCTAACCCACACAGACATAGAAAACGCATAGAATGGGTTAGTACACAAAGCGCAATTGACAAATTCTAACCATACCATAAGACCTCGTGTGGCACATGATTTGTGCTTGTGTGTTGACCATCTTTGAATTCAATCTTTGATCTTCTTCTTAGTCAACATTTATCTTTTCTCCATGATTAATCTTGATTCACAACTATATGTATATGGCAGTCATTCCGAATCCATTCAATCTCCTTCTTGCATCACCCATGGAACAAACCTTCCTATATAACTTGATGTCATTGTTTCTTCATAGGAATTGGCATTCATTATCAAGTCTCAATGCATATATTTATGTTGATGGATTGCATCCATCAATTCATCCAATATTCTTCATGCATTGCAAATGGAACTTTCCTTCAAATGTATATCTCAATGCAAACATTAGTCTATTAGGATTGTCATTTAATTACAAAAACCACACATGGGGACTATATGTACTTTCAGGACCGAGCTGAACCTCACACATCCATGTCTGTGATGCATGACTGGCATCATTTGGAAAAGCGATCGGGTAATTTATGAAAGGCTGGCGGGCCAACGCAGGGCGTGACCTGTGGGTCCAAAAAAGACTTTACTCATGGAGATTCAGGTGTTGTATCTCCAGCTGGCAGATGGCCCGGGTCTCTCCTCTGAGGAGTGGGCACTTCGATACAGTCATGAAGATGCCCTGACGGACATTTATGCTAAGGAGGAGGAATATTGGTGACAGCGTGGGTCCATCAATTGGAACCTGTTTGGCGATGCTAACACCGCGTACTTCCAGGCCATTGCCAATGGCCGGCGAAGGCGGTGCACCATCCCCATCCTTTGGGATGGTGATAGGATGTTATAGGATCCGGACGCGATTCAGACGCATGTGGATTGGTTTAATGCAGCTCTATTCTCGGCGCGACCAAGGGGGAATCTGGCCCTTGCTGAGGATATCTGGGAAGAGCAACAACATATATCCCAAGCGGAGAATGACTCCCTGCTCGTGCCCTTTGAAGAAACGAAGGTGGAAGCCATTATCAAATCAATGAACCTGGCTTCCGCTTCGGGCCCCGATGGCTTGCCGGTCGACTTTTTCCATGTGTTTTGGCCTACCATCAAGGGCGATATATTGGCATTGTTCCTCGAATTCTCGGGAGGAACCTTAGATGTGTCTCGTGTGACCTACGGGATTATCTCCTTGATCCCTAAGGTCCAGGGGGCATCGGATATTTGATAGTTTCGTCCCATCACGGTCCTTAAATTGATCTTTCGGATTCTGTCCAAAGGGTACACCACTAGGGCGGCTCTGTTGGCGCCTCGAATCCATCATCCTAACCAGTCGGCGTTTACGAAGGGACGATTTATCTTGGATGGGGTCCTCATACTCCACGTGGTCCTACACGAGGTCAAAAGAAGGCACCTTCGGGCGGTCTTCTTTAAGATTGACTTCCATAAAGCCTATGATACAGTCCACTGGTCCTTCCTCCAGGAGGTAAAGGATAAACGAGGCTACGATCCCCACTGGATTGCTAGGGTGATGCAGCTTGTGACATCTTGTCACCTTTGTTGTTTAACCTGATTGTCGATTCCCTGGCGACTATCTTGGACCTAGCATGGAGGGTTGGGCACATGACAGGTGTCTGCCCACACCTTGTGGGGGTGGGGTTAGCACAGACCTTCAGTATGCGGATGAAACCATCCTCGTGGTTGAGGGCTCAGATGAGGATATCCAAAATTTGAAATTCCTTCTCATGTGCTTCCAGGAAATGTCAGGGTTGACAATAAACTTCACGAAGAGCGAGGTGGTGGTGCATGACCACTCCATGGAAGACTCCCTTCGCATAGCTGATACGTCTCCAATGTATCTATAAATTTTTTTTATTGTTCCATGCTATTATATTATTTGTTTTGGATGTTTTATATGCATTAACATGTTGTTTTAATTATTTTTGGGACTAACTTATTAACCCAGAGCCCAGTGCCAGTTTCTGTTTTTTCCTTGTTTTTGTGTTTTACAGAAAAGGAATATCAAATGGAGTCCAAACGGAATAAAACTTTCGCAATGATTTTTCTTGGACCAGAAGACATCTAGAAGAATTGGAGGGGGCAGAGGAGTCCCAAGGAGGACACAAGCCTGCTAGCCTCCCGAGTACCATGCAACTTTTGCCGGTGCATTAAACCACCATATATCCTTCCTCAAAACAGCCACCATACCCTACCTATTATGGCATTTCCATAGCCATTCTGAGATATATTGCCATGCAACTTCCATAGTTCCGTTTATTATGACATGCACCATCATTGTCATATTGCTTTGCATGATCATGTAGTTGGCATAGTATTTGTGGCAAGGCCACCATTCATATTTTTATACACGTCACTCTTGATCATTGCACATCCCGGTACACCGCCGGAGGCATTCATATAGAGTCATATTTTGTTCTAGTATCGAGTTGTAATTCTTGAGTTGTAAGTAAATAAAAGTGTGATGATCATCATTATTAGAGCATTGTCCCATGTGAGGAAAGGATGATCGAAGCTATGATTCCCTCACAAGTTGGGACGAGTCTCGGACTTCATAAAAAATATAAGAGGACAAAGAAGCCCAAATAAAAAAAGAGGCCAAAGAAGCCCAAACAAAAAAATGAGAGAAAAGAGAGAAGGGAAAATGTTACTATCCTTTTTTCCACACTTGTGCTTCAAAGTAGCACCATGATCTTTATGATAGAGAGTCTCCTATTTTTTCACTTTCATATACTAATGGGAATTTTTTATTATAGAACTTGGCTTGTATATTCCAATGATGGGCTTCCTCAAATTACCCTAGATCTTCATGAGCAAGCAAGTTGGATGCATACCCACTTAGTTTCTTTTTGAGCTTTCAAACACTTATAGCTCTAGTGCATACGTTGCATGGCAATCCCTACTCACTCACATTGATATCTATTGATGGGCATCTCCATAGCCCATTAATATGCCTAGTTGATGTGAGACTTTATCCTTCTTTTTGTCTTCTCCACAACCACCATATTCTTTTCCACCTATAGTGCTATATCGATGGCTCACGCTCATGTATTGCGTGAAAGTTGAAAATGTTTGAGAACACCAAAAGTATGAAGCAATTGCTTGGCTTGTCATCAGGGTTGTGCATGATGAAATACTTTGTGTGATGAAGATGGAGCATAGCCAGACTATATGATTTTGTAGGGATAACTTTCTTTGGCCATGTTATTTTGAGAAGACATGATTGCTTTATTAGTATGCTTGAAATATTATTGTTTTTGTATCAATATTAAACTTTTGTTTTGAATCTTATGGATCTGAATATTCATGCCACAATAAAGAAGATTACATGGATAAATATGTTAGGTAGCATTCCACATCAAAAATTCTGTTTTTATCATTTACCTACTCGAGGAAGAGCAGGAATTAACCTTGGTGATGCTTGATACATCTCCACGTATCTATAATTTTTTGATTGTTCCACGCTATTATATTATCTATTTTGGATGTTTCATATGCACTAATATGTTATTTTATATTATTTTTGGGACTAACTTATTAACCCAGAGCCTAGTGTCAGTTTCTGTTTTTTCCTTATTTTTGAGTTTCACAGAAAAGGAATATCAAACGGAGTCCAAACGGAATAAAACTTCCACGATAATTTTTCTTGGACCAGAAGACATCTAGAAGACTTGGAGACGGGGCCACAGGAGTCCTGAGGAGGCCACAAGCCTTCTATGCACGCCCTGAGGGCTTGTGGGACCCTCGGGTGTCCTCTAACCCTAAATCTTGCTCTATTAATTCCCAAATATTCCCAAACCACCAGAGGCATCCACCAAAATACTTTTCCGCCGCTGCAAGCCTCTGTTCCCGTGAGATCCCATCTTGGGGCCTTTTTCGGCACCCTGTCGGAGGGGGATTCAATCGCGGAGGGCATCTACATCAACCTTATTGCCCTTTCGATGAAGCATGCGTAGTTTACCACAGACCTACGAGTCCATAGCTAGTAACTAGATGGCTTCTTCTCTCTCTAGGCTCTTCAATACCATGTTCTCCTCAATGTTCTTGGAGTTCTATCCGATGTAATATTCTTTTGCGGTGTGTTTGTCAAGATCCGATGAATTGTGGATTTATGATCAGATTATCTATGAGTATTATTTGAGTCTTTTCTGAAATCTTTTATGCATGATCAAATATCTTTGTATTTCTCTTTGAATTATCTATTTGGTTTGGCCAACTTGATTGGTTCTTCTTGCAATGGGAGAGGTGCTTAGTTTTGGGTACAATCGTGCGGTGTCCTCACCCAGTGACATATAGGGGTAGCGAGGCACGTATTGTATTGTTGCCATCAAGGGTAAAAGGATGGGGTTTTCATCATATTGCTTGAGTTTATCCCTCTACATCATGTCCTCTTACTTAAAGCGTTACTCCGTTTTTATGAACTTAATAGTCTAGATGCATGCTGGATAGCAGTCGACGTGTGGAGTAATAGTAGTACATGCAAGCAGGAGTCGATCTACTTGACACGGACGTGATGCCTAAATTCATGATCATTTCCTTGGGTATTGTCATAACTTTGCGCTTTTCTATCAATTGCTCGACAGTAATTTGTTTACCCACTGTATGTTTTCTTTCAAGAGAGAAGCCTCTAGTGAAACCTATGGCCCCGTGTCTATTTTTCATCATATATTTTCAGATCTATAAACCAAAAAACCCAAAAATACCTTTCTGTGATTTATTTAGATTTATTTTAGTTTGCCTTTTTATTTATCTTTTATACCTATCTCTATTAGAACTCACTCTTGTTCGAGACCATGAAGGGATTGACAACCCCTTTTTCGCATTGAGTGCAAGTGTTTATTAGTTTGTGCAGGTGCATGGATTGGAGACTTGCTTGTGCCTCCTACTGGATTGATGCCTTGGTTCTTAACTGAGGGAAGTACTTATCTCTACTTTGTTGCATCACCGTTTCCTCTTCAAGGGAAAAACCAACGCAAGCTCAAGAAGTAATAGGAAGAATTTCTGGCGCCATTGCCGGGGAGGTTCTACATCAAACCTACCAAGTACCCATCATAATCTCTCATCTCTTGTATTACATTATTTTCCATTTGCCTCTCATTTTCCTCTCCCCCACTTCTAAAACGTTTTCATAAAAAATACAAAATATTTGTCTTTTTATTCGCCTTCTTTCGTTCCTCTTTTTGTTTGCCCTTATGTCTTACTTGGTTTGTTTCTTGTTTGCTTGGTATAATTGTGTGTTTATTGAAAATCAAAAGCAAAGAGTTTATGGATCCTCATCCACTTGCTAATCTTTTTAAAATATCCAACTATGATGAACCAATTGCTAGTGAGTTGAGTGCACTAGATTATCTTTACGAAGTTTTGCTTGAAATCTGTGAATCTGAAAATTGTGATGAAGTGCTTTATGAAATGATTCATGATAGATACTTGAATAAAAAGCATGATTACAGTAATGTTATTATAAATTCTATTGATGTCAATTGTGCTAATAATATGCAAAACCCTAAGCTTGGGGATGCTAATTTTGCTATGTCCACTACTTATTATAATGATCATGACTGGGGTGACAATGGTTCTTATGATCCTGAAAATTTGTTTAAGCCTCATGATGAATGTGATATTGATAATAATGTTTGCAATAATATTGAAAGTGGGTTTGAAAGAGTGTCAAATTTAGGATATAATGATCCCACTACTTTGGACATTGATCAATCTTATGAATTTTTTGATAAAAGTGGGTTTGGATAGGTCATGACATTCTTTGATGATAATCCCACTATTTTGGAAGAGTGTCAACTTTTCATGCATGTGGATCGTGTAGGGAATATGCTTTGTGATAGCTATACTATTAAATTTGAGTATGATCCCACATGTAATTATTACGAGAGAGGGAAATATGGTTGTAGAAATTTTCATGTTACTAAATTACCTCTCGTTATGTTGATATTGTCAATGTTTTATTCTTCTTCCTTGCATATGCTAGTTTTTGCTTGTCTTGATAATTTGTTTGCTTATAAAATGCCTATGCATAGGAAGTATGTTAGCTTAAACTTGTTTTTCACATGCTTCATGGTGCTCTCTTCGTGTTTCAATTGATATCCTTCATGTGAGCATAATTAAAATTATCAACGCCTAGCTAAAAGGCTTTAAAGAAAAGCGCTTGCTGGGAGACAACCCAATATTTTTTATTTTCCATTTTTATGTGTATACACATTATTACCTCTGTAGTAATTTTGTTTTGGTGTTTTAATTAGTGTTTGTGCCAAGTAATACCTTTGGGATGGTCTATGGTGATAGTTGATTTGATCTTGCTGAAAAACAGAAACTTTTGCGTCCAGTAAAATAATTTTCATAATTCACAAAAGCATGATAAAATCCTGATTTTTCTACACAAGATTAATATACAAATTACTAGGTCCTAATTTTTCAGAATTTTTTGAGTTACAGAAGCATACAAAGTTTTCAGATTGCTACAGACTGTTCTGTTTTTGACAGATTTTGTTTTCTATGTGTTGTTTGATTATTTTGATGAATCTATGGGTAGTATCAGGGGGTATGAACCATGAAGAAGTTGGAATACAGTAGAAATTAGACCAATATAAATTAAGAATGAGTTCAAAATAGTACCTAAAGTGGTGATTTATTTTATTATACTAACAGATCTCATGAGTTTTCTGTTGAGTTTTGTGTTGTGAAGTTTTCAAGTTTTGGGTAAAGATTTGATGGACAGCGGAATAAAGGAGTGGCAAGAGCCTAAGCTTGGGGATGCCCAAGGCACCCCAGGGTAATATTCAAGGATAACCAAGCATCTAAGCTTGGGGATGCCCCGGAAGGCATCCCCTCATTTGTCTTCAATCCATCGGTAAATTTACTTGAGGCTATATTTTTATTCACCACATAATATGTGTTTTGCTTGGAGCGTCTTGTATGATATGAGTATTTGCTTTTTAGTTTGCCACAATCATCCTTGTTGTGCACACCTTTTGATAGAGATACACATTAATCGTGAATTTATTAGAATACTCTATGTGCTTCACTTATATATTTTGAGCTAGGCAATTTGCTCTAGTGCTTCACTTATATCTTTTTAGAGCACGGCGGTGGTTTTATTTTATTGAAATTGTTGAACTCTGATGCTTTACTTATATTATTTTGAGAGTCTTTAAGCAACATGGTAATTTGCTTAGGTTATGAATTTAGTCCTAATATGATGGGCATCCAAGAGGGATATAATAAAAACTTTCATATAAAGAGAGCATTGAATATATGAGAAGTTTGATTCCTTACATATTGTTTTGAGATATAAAGATGGTGATATTAGAGTCATGCTAGTGAGTAATTGTGAATTGGTAGAAATACTTGTGTTAAAGTTTCTGATTTCCGTAGCATGCCCGTATGGTGAACCGTTATGTGATGAAGTCGGAGCATGTTTTATTTTTTGATTGTCTTCCTTATGAGTGGCAGTCGGGGACGAGCGATGGTCTTTTGCTACCAATCTATCCCCCTAGGAGCATGCATGTAGTACTCTTTGATGACTAATATTTTTTTGCAATAAGTATGTGAGTTCTTTATGACTAATGTTGAGTCCATGGATTATACGCACTCTCACCCTTCCACCATTGCTAGCCTCTCTAGTATTGCGCAACTTTCGCTGGTGCATTAAACTCACCATATATCCTTCCTCAAAACAGCCACCATACCTACCTATTATGGCATTTCCATAGCCATTCCAAGATATATTTCCATGCAACTTCCACAGTTTCGTTTATTATGACACGCACCATCATTGTCATATTGCTTTGCATGATCATGTAGTTGGCATAGTATTTGTGTCAAGGCCACCGTTTATATTTTTTATACATGTCACTCTTGATCATTGCACATCCCGGTACACCGCCGGAGGCATTAATATAGAGTCATATTTTGTTCTAGTATCGAGTTGTAATTCTTGAGTTGTAAGTAAATAAAAGTGCGATGATCATCATTATTAGAGCATTGTACAATGTGAGGAATGGATGATGGATATGATTCCCTCACAAGTTGGGATGAGTCTCCGGACTTTATAAAAAATAAAAGAGGACAAAGAAGCCCAAATAAAAAAAGAGGCAAAGAATCCCAAATAAAAAAATAAGAGAAAAGAGAGAAGGGACAATGTTACTATCCTTTTTTCTACACTTGTGCTTCAAAGTAGCACCATGATCTTTATGATAGAGAGTCTCCTATTTTGTCATTTTCATATACTACTGGGAATGTTTCATTATAGAACTTGGCTTGTATATTCCAATGATGGGCTTCCTCAAATTGCCCTAGGTCTTCATGAGCAAGCAAGTTGGATGCACACCCAGTTTCTTTCTGAGCCTTCCTACACTTATAGCTCTAGTGCATCCGTTGCATGGCAATCCCTACTCACTCACATTGATATCTATTGATGGGCATCTCCATAGCCCGTTAATACGCCTAGTTGATGTGAGACTTTCTCCTTCTTTTTGTCTTCTCCACAACCACCATATTCTTTTCCACCTATAGTGCTATATCCATGACTCACGCTCATGTATCGTGTGAAAGTTGAAAAAGTTTGAGAACACTAAAAGTATGAAACAATTTCTTGGCTAGTCATCGGCGTTGTGCATGATGAAATACTTTGTGTGATGAAGATGGAGCATAGCCAGACTATATGATTTTGTACGGATAACTTTATTTGGCCATGTTATTTTGAGAAGACATGATTGCTTTATTAGTATGCTTGAAGTTATTGTTTTTATGTCAATATTAAACTTTTGTTTTGAATCTTATGGATCTAAATATTCATACCACTATAAAGAAGATTACATGGATAAATATGTTGGGTAGCATTCCACATCAAAAAAATTGTTTTTATCATTTACCTACTCGAGGATGAGCAGGAATTAAGCTTGGGGATGCTAGATACATCTCCAACGTACCTATAATTTTTGATTGTTCCATGCTATTATATTATCTATTTTGGGTGTTTTATATGCATTAATGTGTTATTTTATATCATTTTTGGGACTAACTTATTAACCCAGAGCCCAGTGCTTGTTTCTATTTTTTCCTTGTTTTTGAGTTTTACAGAAAATGAATATCAAACGGAGTCCAAACGAAATAAAACTTTCGCGATGATTTTTCTTGGACCAGAAGACTTGGAGAGGGGGCCGAAGGAGTCCTGAGGGGGCCACAAGCCTGCTAGGCGCGCCCCAAGGGGGCGCGCCCTGAGGGCTTGTGGGCCCCTCGGGTGTCCTCTAACCCTCATTCTAGCTCTACAAATTCCTAAATATCCCAAACCACCAAAGGCATCCACTAAAATACTTTTCCGCCGCCGCAAGCCTCTGTTCCCGTGAGATCCCATCTTGGGGCCTTTTTCGGCACCCTACTGAAGGGGGATTCAATCAAGGAGGGCATCTACATCAACCTTATTGCCCTTCCGATGAAGCGTGAGTAGTTTTCCACAGACCTATGGGTCCATAGCTAGTAGCTAGATGGCTTCTTCTCTCTCTATGATCTTCGATGCCATGTTATCCTCGGTGTTGTTGGAGTTCTATCTGATGTAATATTATATTGCAGTGTGTTTGTCGAGATCCGATGAGTTGTGGATTTATGATCAAATTTTCTATGAATATTATTTGAGTCTTTTCCGAACTCTTTTATGCATGATCAAATATCTTTGTATTTCTCTTCCAATTATCGGTTTGGTTTGGCTAACTAGATTGGTTCTTCTTGCAATGGGAGAGGTGCTTAGTTTTGTGTTCAATCTTGTGGTATCCTCACCCAGTGACATAGTAGGGGTAGCGAGGCACGTATTGTATTGTTGCCATCAAGGGTAAAAAGATGGGGTTTTCATCATATTGCTTGAGTTTATCCCTCTACATCATGTCATCTTACTTAATGCGTTACTCCGTTCTTATGAACTTAATACTCTAGATGCATGCTGGATAGCGGTCGATGTGTGGAGTAATAGTAGTAGATGCAGGCAGGAATCCGTCTACTTGACACGGACGTGATGCCTATATTCATGATCATTGCCTTGGATATCATCATAACTTTGCAGTTTTCTATCAATTGCTCGACAGTAATTTGTTTACCCATTGTATGTTTTCTTTCAAGAGAGAAGCCTCTAGTGAAACCTATGGCCCCTGGGTCTATTTTCCATCATAAATTTTCAGATCTATAAACCAAAAAACCCAAGAATAGCTTGCTGCAATTTATTTAGATTTATTTTAGTTTGCCTTTTTATTTATCTTTTATACCTATCTCTATTAGATCTCACTCTTGTTCGAGACCGTGAAGAGATTGACAACCCCTTTTTCATGTTGAGTGCAAGTGTTTGTTAGTTTCTGCAGGTGCATAGATTGGAGACTTGCTTGTGCCTCCTACTGGATTGATACCTTGGTTCTTAACTGAGGGAAATACTTATCTCTACTTTGCTGCATCACCCTTTACTCTTCAAGGGAAAAATCAACGCATTCTCAAGAAGTAGCAATAGCCAACCGGCTTAACTGCCGATTAGGATCTTTGCCGACCACCTACCTTGGCTTGCCAATCAGTGAATCCCGCCTCCAGGAGAAAGACCTCCATACCACGACGTCCAAACTCCAATATCGTGTCGAACTTTGGTAGGGACGTTGGCTTTCCAAGGCGGCCCGGGTGGTTTTGATGAACTCCTCACTGATTAGCCCGCTCATGTACTTGATGGGATTCTTTAGCCTGCATGAATCCCTTCACCAAGAGGTTGCCAAATACTTGTCCAGATTCTTCTGGGCAGGTCAGGACAATCGGCAGAAATACCACATGGTGAGATGGTCAGAGATATGCAAGCAGAAGAACCAAGGTGGCCTGGGGGGTATTTCGTCCAAGTGGATGAACATAGCCTTGTCCAAATGGTTATGGCACATTGAAGCAGGTGATGGGGGGTTATGGCTCCAGATTATCCGCGCAAAATACTTGCGTGGGAAACCCCTAGTCTTTGCTCCCAGAACGGGTGGATCCCAGTTCTGGCAATCGATCATTCAGCTGATGCCTATTCTTCGGATAGGATCTTCGATCGCAGTGGGGACGGGTACTAATACCTTGTTTTGGTTAGACCGGTGGTCGGGTAATAGACCGTTCGCCGAACAGTTCTATGCGTTATTCAGTATTTGTGCCCACCCGCAGCTCACCATGTGTGCAACCCTTGCGGGCCTAGGGGCATAGCCTTCCACCCCACCTTCGGCCCGATTGAGCAGGACCAATGGGAGGAACTGCTTCAATGCATAGCCCTCCACCCTCCCTCCCTTGAGGAGGATACAACTTCCTGGTCTCTCGAACCAGGTGGGGATTTCTGTCCCAAATCCTTATACCACACGCTAGTGGCTACCCCGGGCCCGACCGATATGACTCTCCTTTGGGAGATTAAGCCATCTCTAATGATTCGCATTTTCCTTTGGCAATGGGTGCGTGGCCGCTTACCTTCTGGTACTGAGGTCCGTAAGCGGAATGGCCTAGGGGACGGGCTATGTCCATTGTGTGGAGTGCTGGAAGACTCCAACCATGTTTTCTTCCGCTGCCCGGTGGCGATCTTCCTTTGGAGTTGCCTCCGGGATATGGTTGATGGCAACTAGTGCCACGACAATCTCCCTGACTTGTTCCAGGAGGTCCTAAGTCGGGATGGCAGGATTTACCCCACCCTTTGGGTTGTGGTGGGCTCGCTTGCCTGGATACTATGGACTATGCGCAATAAACTAGTGATTGAGCATGTAATTCCATCTCGTGCGACTTGCGCGATTTACAAACGATGTGGTTTCTTACAGCTCTAAAGGCCGCTTAGCAAGCGGCCTAATTGGGACAACATTGACAGGATCACTGCAAGTCTATGCGCCACTATTGGATCTATGGCGCCGCCGCTCCCCCTCCACCGCCAGAGCCGGATTAGCTAGCTTTGAAGGAAATATGCCCTAGAGGCAATAATAAAGTTGTTATTTAAATTTCCTTATATCATGATAAATGTTTATTATTCATGCTAGAATTGTATTAACCTGAAACTTAGTACATGTGTGAATACATAGACAAACAGAATGTCAGTAGTATGCCTCTACTTGACTAGCTCGTTGAATCAATGATGGTTATGTTTCCTAACCATAGACATGAGTTGTCATTTTATTAACGGGATCACATCATTAGAGAATGATGTGATTGACTTGACCCATCCGTTAGCTTAGCACGATGATTGTTTAGTTTGTTGCTATTACTTTCTCCATGACTTATACATGTTCCTATGACTATGAGATCATGCAACTCCCGAATACCGGAGGAACACTTTGTGTGCTACCAAATGTCACAACATAACTGTGTGATTATAAAGGTGCTCTACATGTGTTTCCGATGGTGTTTGTTGAGTTGTCATAGATCGAGATTAGGATTTTTCACTCCGATTGTCGGAGAGGTATCTCTGGGCCCTCTCGGTAATGCACATCAATATAAGCCTTGCAAGCATTGTGACTAATGAGTTAGTTGTGGGATGATGCATTACGGAACGAGTAAAGAGACTTACCAGTAACGAGATTGAACTAGGTATTGAGATACCGACGATCGAATCTCGGGCAAGTACCATACCGATGACAAAGGAAACAACGTATGTCATTATGCGGTTTGACCGATAAAGATCTTCGTAGAATATGTGGGAGCCAATATGAACATCCAGGTTCCGCTATTGGTTATTGACCGGAGATGTGTCTCGGTCATGTCTACATAGTTCTCGAACCCATAGGGTCCGCACGCTTAACGTTCGGTGATGACCGGTATTATGAGTTTATGTGTTTTGATGTACCGAAGGTAGTTCGGAGTCCCGCATGTGATCACGGACATGACAAGGAGCCTCGAAATGGTCGAGACATAAAGATCGATATATTGGATGGCTATGTTTGGACATCGGAAAGGTTTCGAGAGAGTTCGGGCATATACCGGAGTACCATGGGGTTACCGGAACCCCCCGAGGAGTCAATGGGCCTTAATGGGCCATAGTGGAAAGGAGGAGGAGGCGGCCAAGGTGGAGGCGCCCCCCCCCCCCCCAAGCCCAATACGAATTGGGAGGGGGGGCAGCCCCCCTTTCTTTCTCTCCCTCTCCCCCTTCCTTCCCTCTCCTACTCCAACTAGGGAAGGGGGAATCCTACTCCCACCGGGAGTAGGACTCCCCCCTTGGGCGCGCCTAGGAGGTCGGCCCTCTCCCCTCCTCTACTCCTTTATATACGGGGGAGGGGGCACCCCATAAACACACAAGTTGATCATTGATCTCTTAGCCGTGTGCGGTGCCCCCCTCCACCATAATCCACCTCGGTCATATCATCATAGTGCTTAGGTGAAGCCCTGTGTCGGTAGCTTCATCATCACCGTCATCATGCCATCGTGCTAACGAATCTCTCCCTCAACACACAACTGGATCGGGAGTTCGTGGGACGTCACTGAGCCGAACGTGTGCAGATCGCGGAGGTGTCGTACTTTTGGTACTAGGATCGGTTAGATCGTGAAGACGTATGACTACATCAACCGCGTTGTCATAATGCTTCCGCTTACGGTCTACGAGGGTACATGGACAACACTCTTCCCCTCTCGTTGCTATGCATCACCATGATAGATCTTGCATGTGCGTAGGGATTTTTTTGAAATTACTGCATTCCCCAACAAGCTTGGTATTCTCCTTTCGGGGTTTATTATGTTGTGCCCCCAGATGAACCTATTCGATCTCTTCGACTTTGTTTTGCTTTGCTTCTCTTTCGGCCTAAACCTTGAGCTCAATGTTGTTCTCGAATGTTGTTGGTGCGGTTGCTTTATAATCTAAAGCGAGGGAAAACCCTTTTTCGTCATAAATACGAAGGGGCGGATGTTTGAGAGAACTAGATATCCATGAACACGTTCGGACCGATCGAATGGTTGGGTCCCTTAATCATGAGCGTGAGATCCTAAAGGCATCTCCAACATTGTGCCCCAAATCGAACTCGTTATCCATCCACGGAGGTGGACACGAGAGCTGGACATCCGACCCTATACCACAAATACCCACCTCTTACAAAAAAAATAGCACAATAGTCTTTCGTGGTTCCTCCAAATAGCAACAACCTTCCTCCAATGTGAACCAACCTGTGGTTGGATGGTTAGAGCAATTGTAGTATCATCAGCCCACCACGGTTCAAGTCCTAGTGCTCGCATTTATTCCTGGATTTATTTCAGGATTTCCGGCGATGCGCATTCAGTGGGAGCAGACGTTCTCGTCGACAACGAGGTGCCTACTGTAAGTTAGGAAGAGGAGGATTGCATGCATCGATAATTCTCATTGATCATGCACTAGGCACATATATAGGTATAGGGGCTGCGAGATTTCAACTGTATCCGCTATATAGGGAAAGGATCGGGAAATATCGCTAAGCTAGGAAATGATTACAATAGATCCTAGCCGCCAGATATACATGCAATGACACCATTCTCAACACCTACGATGACTTCGTAAATTTCAAGATGATATGCCGGCTCAGTCTTTTGGAGGTGCTCATAGAGGTAGAGTATGCATGTGTGTTGGTGAGTATATGCGCGTGTATATGAGCGCTTGCATATGTACTATATTTAAGAAAAAAACTTCCTCCAACACAACAACCTTCCCCAAACATCCTCGGCGCTCAATCGTGAAACTGTGGGTTGTCGTTTAGACGACCACGAGATCAGAGAGGGCCCGAGGTAGACGCAGTAGCCGGAGGTGGAGCGTCGAGTGTCGGCGCACCCAGCCTAGTCGGCGTCGGAGTAGGTGACGAGGTTGGTGTCGGAGGAAGCCGTCAGGGTGAGACCCATAGCCATGGTGCCACATATATACCAGAGAATACGTTTCACCAGAGCCCAATGAGTGTCACGGGGGCGTGCATGTGAAGGCACACCTGCTGGACAGCATACTGAAGATCCGGTCGCGTCAACCTGAGGTACTAAAGAGCATCGACAATAGAGCGGTAGAAGGGAGCGTCAGACGCCAGAGAACCCTCGACGGCGGACACCTTGGCTTTCGTATCGACAGGCATGGAAGCGGGCTTGCAATTAACCATGTCGGCTCGCTCCAAAATCTCGTAGGCGTACTTTGCTGATGCGGAAAGAAGCCAGTGGAACAGCGTACGACCTCGATGCCGAGGAAGTAATGGAGATCCCCCCAAGTCCTTGAGGGCGAACTCGGTGCCAAGTCGAGCAGTGATCTGCTGAAGAAGTGTTGGCGAGGATGCAGTCAGGATGATGTCGTCAACGTACAGGAGGAGGTATGCAGTAGCGACTCCCTGATGATAAACAAACAAGGAGGCGTCGGACCGTGTGGACTGGAACCCCTGCTGCTGAAGGAAGGTCGCAACATACGCTGGTACCAGGCCTGAGGTGCCTGCTTCAACCCGTAAAGAGAACGGGAGAGCAAGCACACATGGTCCGGATAGGTGGTGTCAACGAAACCAGTGGGCTGCTGACAGAACACCTACTCATCTAGGTGACCATGCAAGAAAGCATTGGACACATCGAGCTGGTCAACGAGCCAGGCGCAAGAAATAGCCAGCTGGAGAACGGCACGAATCATGCCCGGTTTGACAACCGGGGCGAAGGTGTCAGTGAAGTCCACGTCGGCGCGCTGTCGAAAGCCGCACGCACCCAACGCGCCTTATAGCGCTCGAGGGAGCCGTCGGGGCGAGTCTTGTGGCGGAGACCCACTTGAAAAAAGTGATGACATTGGCGTGGGGAGGCCGCGGTACAAGCTGCCACGTACGGTTGCGCTGCAGGGCGTCAAACTCCTCACGCATTGCAGCGAGCCAGTTCGGATCCCGAAGGGCTACATGAGCGGAGGTGGGTAGCGGAGACGGTGCCAAGGTAGACGCAACACACATGTACTCATCAGAGGTGTAGCGCATGCTACGACGAAACGTCCCGGTGCGAGCCCGAGTGACCACACTAGTGGGGGGTGCAGCCCCTGTCGGCGGAGCCAGAGGGGAGACCAGAAATGAGGGATTCGAGCCCGTCTCCGAGGCTGCTGAAGAGCCTGCAGCCGCCGAGCCAGGGGAGGCAGCACCCGGCGGGGCCGAGCCAGAGACCGCGGCGGCGGGGGCACCCGAGGGGGCGGCCATGCCCGAGGCGCCGCTAAAGGGGGCAGCCGGGCCTGCGGCGGGCGTGGGGGCCCCAAGGGAGCAGCCAGGCCAGAGGGCACGTGGCGCGCGAGTTGGGCCGGGGCCAAGGCGGTGCTCGGCGAGGGGGGCGGCCCACCAGGGGTGGTGGCAGGGGCGAGCCGCGCCGTGGGAGGAGCCGGAGGCTGCTCGGTGGAGGATGGTACCTGTTGAAAAGGGAACACCCGCTCATCAAAGTACACGTGCCGCAATGTATAAACGCGGTGGGATACTGGACCATAGCATCGGTAGCCGTTGGTGTTGGGAGGGTAGCCATGAAAGATGCAAGGAACCGACCGTGGAGTGAGTTTGTGAGGAATGGTGGACGCGGTGCTAGGATAATAGAGACACCCGAAGATGTGAAGACCATCATAAGACGGAGGCGCACCAAAGAGAAGATGATGAGGAGCATAGTTCCAGCGTGAGCGGCATGGGCGGATGTTGATGAGGAGAGTGGCGGTGGCGAGAGCGTCCAGCCAAAACCGGGGAGGCACGTTGGAGTGAAAGAACAACATGCGTACGTAGTCGTTAAGAGTGTGTAGGATACGCTCAGCACGGCATTTTGTTGGGACATGTAGGGGCAAGTGAGACGAAAGATAGTGACGTTTGTAGCGAGAAGGTTGCGGACAGCAACGTTATCAAATTCTTTTCCGTTATCAGTTTGGAGAGCAAGGATGGGACGACCGAACTGTATGGTGATGTACGCGTAAAATGCGGTGAGTGTGGCAAGTGCATCTGACTTAGGACAAAGAGGAAACGTCCACACATAATGAGAAAAGTCATCTAAGATCACCAAATAATAAAGATAGCCCGTGTTGCTTGCAACCGGGGATGTCCAAACATCACTATGGATTAACTGAAATGGAAAAGTAGAAATATTTGTGGACGCACTAAAGGGAAGACGGGCATGCTTGCCAAGACGGCAAGCCTCACAAGTATGGTCGTTGATCTTATTGCATGAGAATGAAAAACTCTTAAGAATTTGACGCAAAGTGGTGGGTTTCGGGTGTCCCAAACGAGCATGCCAAAGGTCGACACCTGCGGCGAGGGCGACTGGGGTGGTGGCGGAGGAGTGCACCGGGTAGAGCTTGTCGGGACTATCGCATCGGTGAAGGATCATCCGGGTGCGCGCGTCCTACACAGAAAAACCGACATCATCAAATTCAACGGTCATGGGATTCTCACGAGCAAGAAGACGAACAGATATGAGGTTCATGACTAAATTAGGAGAAACAAGAGCATTAGACATGGTGATAGGCGTAGATGTGGAAGGAAACAAAGTACGACCAACATGTGTGATGGGTAAAGAGAAACCGTTACCAACGGTGATGTGAGTAGGAGTATGAACCGGAGTGAAGGATGTTACCGTACCGGGATGAGATGTCATGTGGGCGGTGGCGCCCGAGTCCATGTACCAAGCGTCGTCGGTGACGTAGTTGTTCGGTGATGTGGCCGAGTGCAGTGCAGCCAAAGAAGCATCGCCCCATGCCGGGGAGAGCGGGGCGAAGTCACCGTAGGGCTGAACCGGGGCGGGCGGAGCGTAATCACCGGCCATCGTCGGGCCGGGCAGAGCCGCGGTGCTGGTACCGGTCGGCTGCTGTGGCACGGCGGAGTAGGTCGGGTGGCCTGCCGGGAAAACCTGCGGCGTGATGAAGCCGTGATACGTCTCCAACGTATCTAGAATTTTTTTATTGTTCCATGCTATTATATTATCTGTTTTGGATGTTAATGGGCTTATTTATACACTTTCATATTATTTTTGGGACTAACCTACTAACCCAAGGCCCAGTGCAAATTGTTGCTTTTTTGCCTATTTCAGTGTTTCGCAGAAAAGGAATATCAAACGGAATCCAAACGGAATAAAACCTTCGGGAGAGTTATTTTGGAACAAACGTGATCCAGGGGACTTCGAGTGGACGTCAAGCAACCTACGAGGAGGCCATGAGGCAGGGGGCGCACCTA
>NC_041380.1:266184458-266210114 GCF_002162155.2 Triticum dicoccoides
CGGGCGCGCCCTCCCCCCTCATGGGCCCCTCGTGGATCCATCGACCTACTTCTTCCTCCTGTATATATTCATATACCCCGAAAACATCCAGGAGCACCACGAAACCCTATTTCCACCGCCGCAACCTTCTGTACCCAAGAGATCCCATCTTAGGGCCTTTTCCAGAGCTCCGCCGGAGGGGGAATCGATCACGGAGGGCCTCTACATCAACTCCATGGCCTCTCCGATGATGTGTGAGTAGTTTACCTCAGACCTTCGGGTCCATATTTATTAGCTAGATGGCTTCTTCTCTCTCTTTGGATCTCAATACAATGTTCTCCTCGACCTTCTTGGAGATCTATTTGATGTAACTCTTTTTGCGGTGTGGTTGTCGAGATCCGATGAATTATGGGTTTATGATCAAGTTTATCTATGAACAATATTTGATTCTTCTCTGAATTCTTTTATGTATGATTGGTTATCTTTGCAAGTCTCTTCTAATTATCAGTTTGGTTTGGCCTACTAGATTGATCTTTCTTGCAATGGGAGAAGTGATTAGCTTTGGGTTCAATCTTGCGGTGTCCTTTCCCAGTAACGGCATGGGCGGCAAGGCATGTATTGTATTGTTGCCATCGAGGATAAAAAGATGGGGTTTATATCATATTGCTTGAGTTTATCCCTCTACATCATGTCATCTTGCCTAATGCATTACTATGTTCTTATGAACTTAATACTCTAGATGCATGTTGGAGAGCGGTCGATGTGTGGAGTAATAGTAGTAGATGCAAAATCGTTTGGGTCTACTTGTCGCGGACGTGATGCCTATATACATGATCATGCCTAGATATTCTCATAATTATGCACTTTTCTATCAATTGCTCGACAGTAATTTGTTCACCCATCGTAATACTTATGCTATCTTGAGAGAAGCCACTAGTGAAACCTATGGCCCCCGGGTCTATTCTCTTTTATATTAATCTCCCGTCAACAAGCTATTTCTGGCACCGTTTATTTTGCAATCTTTACTTTCAATCTATATCATAAAAATACCAAAAATATTTATCTTATTATTATTATCTCTATCAGATCTCACTCTCGTAAGTGACCGTGAAGGGATTGACAACCCCTTTATCGCGTTGGTTGCGAGGTTCTTATTTTTTGTGTAGGTATGAGGGACTTGCGTGTAGTCCCCTACTGGATTGATACCTTGGTTCTAAAAAACTAACGGAAATAATTACGCTACTTTGCTGCATCACCCTTTCCTCTTCAAGAGAAAACCAACGCAGTGCTCAAGAGGTAGCAAGAAGGATTTCTGGCGCCGTTGCCGGGGAGATCTACGCACAAGTCAAGACATACCAAGTACCCATCACAAACTCTTATCCCTCGCATTACACTATTTGCGATTTGCCTTTCGTTTTCCTCTCCCCCACTTCACCCTTAACGTTTTATTAGCCCTCTTTTTCCATTCGCCTTCTTTCTGTATGTCTTTCTGTTTATGTTTCCATGTGTCTTCTATTTGCTTGCATCTTTGCTTGCTAAAATCTATTGATATGGATCCACTTAAAGTGTTCTACTTGGATCATCTTTGATCCTTATGCACTCGTGCTGAAACCCCAACTAGCCTAGTTGATGGGAAATCCTTAGATGAGCATGCTCGTTTTGTGCGTCATCGTTTGTCTGAAAAGGGGAAGCTCTTATGGGATCAAATAAACAGATTGTTGTGTTATGCTTGGAATCTTTGTGAAATCTGTGATTTTACTTGTTGCTCTAAGAACCCTAAAAAACACCTCCCCTGCCTATGTGAATCTAATGATAATGAAATCTTATCTTCTTATGCAAAGGGTGTTTATAGCTACTACAATATCGAACAAATTGAAGAATTTGTTGCTTTTAAGGGTTCTTATTAAGTTGCTTCTTTGATTGAAAAGTATGATGTTACTCTCTACGAATCTGAAAATTTTGACATACTTAAATATTGCTATGAAAACTATGCTCATAATGTCTATGTCAAAGAATTTATTGAAAGAACGACTGTTGCTTGGGAAGAAAATAATGATATGCATGGATCTATAGATAATTATGATTCCTATGATTTGACTGAAATATCCCTTGATGAACATGATGCTTGCTATTCTTGTGGCTATGATGCTAATATTTATGAAAATGAATTTGGTATAGTTCCTTATGTTAAACATGAGATCGTTGCTATTGCACCCATACTTGATAGTTCCTTCGATGAAAAACATGATTGCAATGATGTTATTATAAATTCTCTTAATGTCAATTGTGTTAATTATATGCAAAACCTCAAGCTTAGGGATGCTAGTTTTGCTATGACTACTATTTGTTGCAATGATCGTGATTGGGGTGATTCTTCTTTTGATCTTGAAAATTTATTTAAGCCCCATGATGAACATGAGATTGATAATAGTGTTTGCAATATTATTGAAAGTGGGTTTGGAAGAGTGTTAACTTTAGATCCCACATATTTGGAGAATGTTCAATCTTATGAAATTTTTGATAAAAGTGGGTTTGGAGAGGTCATGACTTTAGTTAATGTTAATCCCACTATTTTGGAAGAGTGTCAACTTTGCATGCATGTGGATCGTGTTGAAAATATTTTATGTGATAGCTATTTTGTTGAATTGCTTATGATCCCACATGTAATTATTATGAGATAGGAAAATATGATTGTAGAAATTTTCATGTTACTAAATTACCTCTCGTTATGTTGAAATTGTTATTGTTTCTTTCTACTTCCTTGCATACGCTAGTTTTTGCTTGTCTTGATAATTTGTTTGCTTATATAATGTCTATGCATAGGAAGTATGTTAGACTTAGATGTGATTTTCATATGTTTGATGATGCTCCCTTCGTGTTTCAATTGCTATCTTTCATGTGAGTATCATTGAAATTATCAATGCCTAGCTAGGGGCGTTAAACGATAGCGCTTGTTGAGAGGCAACCCAATTTTATTTTTGCTCCTTGCTTTTTGGTTCTATTTAGTAATAAATAATTTATCTAGCCTATGTTTAGGTGTGGTTCTGTGCTTTTAATTAGTGTTTGTTCTAAGTAGAACCTTTGGAAAGACTTGGGGAAAGTCTTTGCGATCTTGCTGTAAAAAACAGAAACTTTAGCGCTCACGAGATTTGCTGCCATTTTTTACTGGAGAGTGCGATTAAGTTGATTATTCTTGAAGAAGGTTAATAGATAAATTCATCACGTCCAGAAATTTATTTTAGAATTTTTGGGTTACATAAGTATTCGGAACCTACAGATTACTACACACTGTTCTGTTTTTGACAGATTCTGTTTTTTGTGTGTTATTTGCTTATTTTGATGAATTTATGGCTAGTTTCGGAGGTTATGAACCATAGAGAAGTTGGAATACAGTAGGTTTAAAACCAAAATAAATAAAGAATGAGTTCATTACAGTATCTTAAGTGGTGGTTTGTTTTCTTTTACTAACGGAGCTCATGAGATTTTCTGTTTAAGTTTTGTGTTGTAAAGTTTTCAAGTTTTGGGTAAAGATTTGATGGATTATGGAACAAGGAGTGGCAAGAGTCTAAGCTTGGGGATGCCCATGGCACCCTAAGATAAAATTCAAGGACAACCAAAAGCCTAAGCTTGGGGAATGCCCCGGAAGGCATCCCCTCTTTCGTCTTCTTCTATCGGTAACTTTACTTGACGTTATATTTTTATTCACCACATGATATATGTTTTGCTTGGAGTATCTTGTATGATTTGAGTCTTTGCTTTTTAGTTTACCACAATCATCCTTGCTGTACACACCTTTTGGGAGAGACACACATGAATTGAAATTTATTAGAATACTCTATGTGCTTCACTTATAACTTTTGAGCTAGATAATTTTTCTCTAGTGCTTCACTTATATGTTTTAGAGCACGGTGGAGGTTTTATTTTATAGAAATTATTGATCTCGCATGCTTCACTTATATTATTTTGAGAGTCCTTTAGAACAGCATGGTAATTTGATTTGGTTATGAAACTAGTCCTAATATGATAGGCATCCAAGATGGATATAATAAAAACTATCATAGAAAGTGCATTGAACACCCCTTTATCGCGTTGGTTGCGAGGTTCTTATTTGTTTGTGTAGGTACGAGGGACTTGCATGTAGTCTCCTACTGGATTGATATTTTGGTTCTCAAAAACTGAGGGAAATACTTACGCTACTTTGTTGCATCACTCTTTCCTCTTCAAAAAAAAACCAAGCCGCCGAAGGGCTGAACCAGGGTGGGCGAAGCGTGGCCACCGTCCATTGATAGGGCCGGCTGCATGTTGGTGAAGGGAGCCGGCGCGCCCGCGTATAGGTGGCCGAAGAGAGACGATGAGGCAGAAGACATCGTAGCAGCGACGGCGGCAGCTAGGGGAGGAGGTGCGGCGGCGGCCAGGGAGTGGCGGCGGCGCGGTGGGGATGGGCGGTGGCGGCGGCACGGGCGACGGCTGGATGCGGCGGCGGCCCGGTGTGACGGCGACGGCCCGGTGCGGCAGCGGCGGCTGGAGGATGAGCAGCGGCGGCGCACGAGCAGCAGCTGGATGCGGCGACGGCGGCCCGGTGCGGCGGCGGCGGCTGAAGGGTTAGGGTTAGGGAGATGGGAGATGGGAGATGGGAAGAGTGGTGCCGCTACAAGGAAGAGGGGCAGCGGCAAGGGGTGGCGTGGGACGGCGGCGGCGGTGGCTAGGGCAGAGGAAGGTAGGGGATCAACTTGCTATCTGATACCATGTAAGTTAGGAAGAGGAGGATTGCATGCATCGATAATTCTTATTGATTATGCACTAGACACATATATAGGTATAGGGGCTGCGAGATTTTAACCGATCCGCTATACAAGGAAAGGATCGGGAGATATCGCTAAGCTAGGAAGTAAATACAAGAGATCCTAGCCGCCAGATATACATGCAATGACAACCGTGCTTAACACCTACAATGACTTCGTAAATTTCAAGATGATATGCCGGCTCAGTCTTTTAAAGATGCTCATAGAGATAGAGTATATGTGTGTTGGTGAGTATATGCGCGTGTATATAAGTGCTTGCATATCTATCATATTTAAGAAAGAAAAAAAAACTTCCTCCAACGCAACAACCTTCCCCAAACATCAGCGGTCACATAAGCAACAACCAAATGGCCTTCCGCCAACCATGCTGCACTTGGAGAGAGAAAAATGAAACAACTACTCACCTTCCGCCAAATATGGAGTGCGTGAGGGGTGGCTTCCTCCAAACATGCTGCCAGTACGCCTTCTGTCCTGATTTATAAGTCTCTTTTGTATTCATGGTGAAGTTTGGGAGCGAAGGAGATTGGAGGCATGCTTTAAACAACGGGCCATGGCAGTTTGACTTTAACATCCTGGTGCTTAAGGACTATGATGGTGCCACTAGACCATCTGAGATGGTGTTTGATACTGTGGAGGTGTGGACTAGAGTTGCTGATTTGCCACTTAACAAACGCTCAAAGGAGTTTGGTGAAGCTTTGGGGAATTGGCTAGGTGGTGTGGTTCGGGTGGATGTCGAGAAGGATGGCTATGCAAGGGGTCCGAATCTGCGTTTTAGAGCAAAACTGGCAATTCATGAACCTTTGGTTCGGGGTTTCTATCTTAAGAAATCGGAGGATGATCTCGAACAAACATGGTTTGACTTCACTTATGAGAAGATCCCGCACTTTTGCTTCGAGTGTGGGCGTCTAGTACATAATGAAGGGGGGTGTGCTCCCCCGGTGGAGTCTGACCAACAGTGGGGCGGGTGGCTGAGAGCCTTGCCGGGAAGATCGGGATCGATGAAGGAAGGCGTCTACAGGGGAGCGGCTAGCAGTGCAAATAGTTTCGGTAGCGTTAGATCAAGTGAGGGGGAGAAGAACAGAAAGAAGGAAGGAATAGTACGTGACATCCCAACCAAGCGCAACCTTAACAAGGATTTTGACATGCCTGCTGACTCCCGCACTGGCGGGACTATGCATGGGACCCAAGATGAAGTGTCTAGCCCCATTAAACAGTGGCACGGGCCGGCAGTGGAGAAAGGGAAAGACCTCCGGGAAGAGCTGGAACAGAGAAGAGAGCAGAACATGCGTAATGAGTTGAGACTCAGACAGTTGAATAGGCAAGCGGAGCTAAGGTCACAATATAAAAGGTATGTGGCCAGAGAGAAATATGAAAGAAGTTCTTCCAGCAATACCAGGGATAGGGAGCGGAAGAGAGGATACTACGTTAGGAAACCAAGGCCGGAGTACGACGAACACCGGTCCACTAGAAGCCCAAGACATAATGATAATGTAGACAGGAAGCGAAGGCCAAAACAGCGCTGGGTGGTGAAAGGTGATTATGAGAAGCTGGTTGGTGATGATACCTTCATTCGTGACACAAGGCAAAAAACGTCTTCCGTGTTTGACCGAATCTCCAAACAGCATGACACATCGGCGGACCCCGGGAGCCGGGGCCGCCGGGAGCAATGATCATCCTGGCCTGGAACTGTCGGGGATTGGGGTTGGACCCGACGGTTGGCGAGCTTAGAGACCTGGTACGGTCCTACAACCCAGCGGTGGTATTCATGAGTGAGACAAAGAAAAGGGCGTCGGCGATGGAGAAGCTGAGGTGGAGCTTGGGCTATAGTAAGGGCATGGCGGTGGACTGTGTGGGAAGAAGCGGAGGGCTTGCGTTGTGGTGGAGAGAGGATGTTCATGTGTTGGTGAGGCCATGGTGCCAATATTACGTTGATTCAGAGATAACGTACGAGGGTCGATCCTTTAGATTCACTGGAATCTACGGAGAACCCCGAACGGAGTTGAGGAATAAAACTTGGGAGGCATTGCGGTATCTGAGGAGACAAGATAATCTGCCATGGCTCTGTGCAGGTGATTTTAATGAAATCCTCTTTCAAACTGAGCAGAGAGGAGGGAATCTATGAAACTTCGATCAAATGGAGGGTTTTAGGGAGTGCCTTGCTGACTGCGGCTTGGCTGACTTGGGTTTCACCGGGTACCCGTTTACATGGGACAACAAACAAGATGCTAGTGCTAACATACAGGTTCGACTGGATAGAGCCACCTGCAATGACGACTTCCTGCAAATGTTCCCGGAGACAGCAGTAGAGCATGTGATTACGGAAGAATCGGATCATGCTGCATTATTAATTTGGGCGGTCGTGTCACTGGATACGAGGCGCAAGTATATGGAAAGAGGGTTCCAGTTTGAAGAGGCGTGGACGCGCCATGAGCAGTATGAGGAAATGGTGCTGAGTGCATGGGAAGAGACCAATCATGTGTTGGGAGGAACGGCTGATATAAGCAAAAAGCTAAGTGCAATGTCCAAGGCCATGCAACGTTGGAGCCGTGAGATTTTTGGTTCGCTCCGGAGGCAGATAGCGAAGCTGAAAACCCAGTTGCAGGAGGCAAAACAGAGGTCGCTTCATACTGGTTTCTTTGGGGAGGTTAAGGACATTGAGGGACAACTGCATGATCTATATGAGAAGGAGGAAATTTATTATAAACAACGGTCCAGGATAGATTGGCTCCAATGGGGGGATCAGAACACAAAATACTTCCAAAATCGAGCAACCCACAGAAGAAGGAAGAACACAGTAAAAGCTTTGCTCAAGGAGGATGGGACGCGGTGCACCTCAAATGACGAGATGAGGGAAGTGGCAGCTAAGTTTTATGCTCAACTCTTCACTTCAGAGGGGTCGAGAGATGAGGACCGACTGCTACAACATATAGAACAGCTAGTGTCACCGGAGATGAATACGAAGTTGATAGCGGAGATATCTGACTCCGAAATTGAGAGGGCTCTGTTCCAGATGGGGCCAACCAAAGCCCATGGACCGGACGGATTCCCGGCCATGTTTTATCAACGACACTGGTCGTTGCTAAAAAATGACGTGTGCTTGGCAGTGAAAAACTTTCTGAATGGAGCAGCAACATCGGAGACGTTTAATGATACGGTCATTGTCATGATCCCTAAGGTCAACTCACCGGAGTTGATGGCACAGTTTCGACCGATCAGCTTATGTAATGTCTTGTATAAAATTGCAAAAAAAGTATTAGCTAACCGGCTTAAGGTGATCCTCCCTTTTATGATCTCGGAGGAGCAAAGCGCATTCGTGCCTGGGAGGCTAATCACTGATAACATTTTGGTTGCATATGAGTGCGTCCATGCGATCAGGAAGAGGACACGGAGAAGACCGTTATGTGCTGTAAAATTAGACATGATGAAGGCGTACGACAGGGTTGAGTGGTCTTTTTTGGAAAGGATGATGATGAAGTTTGGATTTGCTGATGCTTGGGTTAGAATGATCATGCGCTGCGTCACTTCAGCCCGGCTCTCTGTAAAGCTAAATGGAGGGATATCACACCTTTTTTTGCCGACCAGGGGACTCCGTCAGGGGGACCCTTTGTCGCCGTATCTGTTCCTCTTTTGCGTGGAGGGCTTCTCAGCGCTGCTGAAACAGGCGCAACAGACTGGTGATCTCAAGGGGGTATCGTTTGGGAGCACTGGCCCCACGGTAACCCATCTTATGTTCGCAGATGACAGTATTGTGTTCCTTGAAGGCTCCCAAAGTAATTTCGACACGCTCAAGGGTATCTTGCAGGCCTATGAGGTGGCTTCTGGTCAGAAAGTGAACCTTCAGAAGTCCTCTATCTTCTTCGGAAAAGGGAGTTCGGACACACACAAAGAGCAGCTTAAGGAGGTTATAGGGATTCAATCAGAAGCTTTGAGCGAAAAATATCTGGGGCTCCCTACGGTGGTGGGTAGCTCTAAGGAAGGAACGTTCAAATACGTGAAGGAAAGTGCGAAGGGAAAGGTTACGGGATGGAAAGGACAGGGTTTGTCAAAGAAAGCTAGAGAGGTGCTGGTAAAATCCGGACTCCAATCAACCCCAACTTTCACCATGAGCTGCTTCCAACTCACCAAGAAATTGTGCGGGAATCTGACTTCTATCTCTTCGAACTTTTGGTGGGGTGAAGCAAATGGGGAAAGGAAGGTTCATTGGATATCTTGGAAGAAAATGTGTATGAGCAAGAAGGATGGAGGAATGGGTTTTAGGGACATGGAGGCGTTCAATCAGGCTCTTTTAGCAAAACAAGCATGGAGGCTGCTGCACTCATCGACGTCTCTTTGTGCTAGCGTGTTGAAAGCAAGATATTACCCGCATGGATCCATTCTCAGCGCTACATGCCCGACTGGAGGCTCATATACATTCAGAAGCATTATACATGGTAGAAATCTCTTGTTGGAGGGCCTGGTATGGAGAGTGGGTGATGGTACAAGCATACGGATTCACCACGACAACTGGATACCAAGACAAGGTCATCTTCGCCCACTGGGCCAGGAGTACGTACATGGAATAACGAGAGTTTGTGATCTGCTAACTGAAGACGGTGATGCATGGGATCGAGCCAAGTTGGATGGAATGTTCTGCCCGGATGACGTTCAAGATATCCTCCAGATCACCATTGGAGGCCATGGCATGGTGGATGTTCCCGCCTGGAATTTCACAAGCAATGGGCAGTTCACTGTCCGGTCGGCTTATCACCTTTGCATGGAGAAGAGACGAGCAAGAACCAGACAGCCGGGATCTTCGTCGTCAGTTGCGAAGCATCAGGGGTGGATGGCGTTGTGGGATGTCAAAGCACCTGGAAAAGCGATTATACATGTGTGGAGGCTGATGAAGAACGGATTAGCTATTGGTGCAGAGCTACTACGGCGACACATCAAGGCCGGGGTTTTCTGTCCGGCTTGTGGGCGAGAAGAAACAATGTATCACCGGTTCTGGTCTTGCTGGCACTCAGTGAGCTTTTGGAAAGAGTTGGGCTCGGTGTTGGGAGTGAGGGTGGCGATCCCACCTGTCCAGGCGTGCTCCCAGAGTCGACTAACGGATTGGATGTTGCAGTGGATGACAGAGGCGGACGAGGATTCCAAGTCTATGTTGATCCAGGGACTTTACGCGCTGTGGCTTGCTAGAAATGACACGCGGGATGGACGAAGGATTGAAGAGCCGGCAAAGGTGGCCATGCGTGTCAACGTACTGATGACTGAGTGGAGGAAACGTCATGAGGCCCGGTCTCTGTCAGCGAAGCGGGTCATTAAGGAACGATGGAAACCACCTGAGAGTGGATGGATGAAAGCTAATGTTGATGGGGCCATGGACAGGGAAGGACGGGGCGGTGGAGCGGGAGTTATATTCAGGGACGAAGACGGCGCGTTCCGAGGGGCGGCTTCCTTCTTTCTTCAGGATTGCCCAAAAGCGGAGACAGCTGAGGTTCTGGCGTGTCGGAAAGCGGTGCAGTTAGCCATCCAACGAGGTATTCAGAAATTGCACTTGGAGACGGACTCACAGGAAGTCGCTAGGATGATCGCAGAAGAGGGACGCAATCTATCGCCAGTGGGACAACTGATAGAAGAAGTGAAGAACATGATCCGGACGAGGGAAGAGTTCAAACTCACTTGGGTCAGGAGGTCGGCTAATGGGGCAGCTCATATCCTTGCTAAGCAAGGTGTTAATTTCCGTATTTCATCTCTTTGGGACCTGGATCCCCCAGACTGTATTCTTAGCACTGTTTCAGACGAGATTCCTGCATTGAGTTAATAAAGTGAGTGTTTAAAGTTCAAAAAAAAAGTCTCTTTTGTATTCTGTGTCAAATTTTAACTAAAGATTTAACTAACAAAATACTAATGCATTTCATCAAAAATTATATAGTTGGATTCATATTTAAATATAATTTTTAAATATAATATTTTTTAGGGCATGCATTAATATTTTGTTAGTCAAATTGAAGGTTAAAATTTGACACAGAATACAAAAAAGACTAATAAACCAGGATGGAGATAATAGTGCCTAGCAGCCTTCCACCAAACGCCAACCAAGATAATCACCTTCCGTCAAACCGCAATTACCTTAGCAGCGGCCTTCTGCCATCCGGGCGGAGAGACAAAGCGATACATAATGGCCTTTTATTGGCCAGACATATGTCCTAACTCTTACAAATCTTCCTCGGTTTTGCTTTCAGTTTGCGGGAATTTGGACGTACGGATTGATTCGCGGACATTTAAGACGCCATGTAGGATGGCAAAAAAATGTTTGCTTCTGTTTGATTGGTCAGATAGATGTCTGAACTTTCATAAACCATCCCAGTTTTGCTTCTTTTGTTGAAATTCGGACATGTGGACTGGTCCACGGACATTTGGGGCGCCATGAGGGCATCTCCAATGTAGACCCTCAAAACTGCCATAGTTGTCCGGACTGAGCTGTCAGGACGAACTTTGCCATCCAATGTGGACTCCTATTTTCCCGCGGACGCGCCCGCCAATCCATTTTCCCGCAAACGTAAAGCAAACCTGGGGTTTTGCGGAGTCCGGATGTCCGCCACGTACGCGTCTGACACCCCCAGCCCACCCAAAACTAAGGCAGAGCCCACACCATTTGGAGCGGTCTGCACCGCTTCCGCGCCAAAATTCGCACTTTTCCCACCCTCTCTACTCCGGTCGCCGGCGCCCTCCACCCTAATTCCCGCGCTTTTCCCTTTCGCCGCCACGTGGACCTATATGAAGAGGTGCCTTTGATCCGGAGGATCGGCCAGCCGATCTAAGGAAGATGAGTAGAGGATAAGTTTTAACACGAAGGATGACAAATTGTTGTGTGGGCATAAAAACTCACCAACCAAAAATTGAACCCAAACCCAATAAACCAAAATTTCAGGGGTTTTAGTGTGTACAGGAAATTTAGGTTAGCTCGGCTACTAATCGAACCAAATTCGGTCGGTTTGGTGTTTTACTCGGTTAACCGAAATGGCCGAAATCACTAGCCTAGGTCCCTCCTCACCTCCGGTGTGACGCCCCCGATTTGATCGTACACTAATCATACACGCAAACGTGTACGATCAAGATCGAGGACTCATGGGAAGATATCACAACACAACTCTACAAATAAAATAAGTCATACAAGCATCATATTACAAGCCAGGGGCCTCGAGGGCTCGAATACAAGAGCTCGATCATAGACGAGTCAGCGGAAGCAACAATATCTGAGTACAGACATAAGTTAAACAAGTTGCCATAAGATGGCTAGCACAAACCAGGATACATATCGAAAGAGGCGCAGGCCTCCTGCCTGGGATCCTCCTAAACTACTCCTGGTCGTCATCAGCGGCATGCACGTAGTAGTAGGCACCTCCAGAGTAGTAGGAGTCGTCGTCAACGGTGGCGTCTGGCTCCTGGACTCCATCGTCTGGTCGCAGCAATCGGGTATAGGAAGGGGGAAAAGGGGGAACAAAGCAACCGTGAGTACTCATCCAAAGTACTCGCAAGCAAGGAGCTACACTACATATGCATGCATTGGTATCAAATGGAAAAGGGGTATCATATGTGGACTGAACTGCAGAATGTCGGAATAAGAGGGGGATAGCTAGTCCTGTCGAAGACTGCGCTTCTGGTAACCTCCATCTTACAGCATGTAGAAGAGAGTAGATAGTAAGTTCACCAAGTAGCATCGTGTAGCATAATCCTACCCGGTGATCCTCCCCTTGTCGCCCTGTGAGAGAGCAATCACCGATTGTATCTGGCACTTGGAAGGGTGTGTTTTATTAAATATCTGGTTCTAGTTGTCATAAAGTCAAGGTATAACTCCAAGCCGTCCTGTTACTGAAGATCACGGCTATTCGAATAGATTAACTTCCCTGCAGGGGTACACCACATTTCCCAACATGCTCGATCCCTTTTGTCCGGACACACTTTTCTGGGTCATGCCCGGCCTCGGAAGAGCAACACGTCGCAGCCCTACCTAGGCATAACAGAGAGGTCAGCACGCCGGTCTAAATCCTATGGCGCAGGGGTCTGGGCCCATTGCCCATTGCACACCTGCATGTTGTGAACGCGGTCGGCGAGCAGACCTAGCCTCCCTTATACAAGAGCAGGCGTTCTAGTCCAACCTGGCACGCGCCGCCCAGTCGCTGACGTCACGAAGGCTTCGGCTGATACCACGACGTCGAGTGCCCATAACTGTTCCCGCGTAGTTGGTTAGTGCGTATAGGCCAGTGGCCAGACTCAGATCAAATACCCGGATCTCGTTAAGCGTGTTATTTTGACATAACCGCGGACGCCGACCAGGGCCAGGCCCACCTCTCTCCTATGTGGTCTCAACCTGCCATGTCGCTTCGCCACAGTGTAACAGTCGGGGGCCTTCGGGAACTCATGCCCACCTCTACCGGGATGGAGCCACCCGCCCCTTCAGCCCCAACATCGGAATCACTTGCGGGTACTCAACGAGCCGACCCGACTTTAGTCACCACAAGTATCATATATAAAGTATATAATATATACCCGTGATCACCTCCCGAGTGATCACGACCCGATAGTATAGCATGGCAGACAGACAAGAATGTAGGGCCACTGATGATAAACTAGCATCCTATACTAAGCATTTAGGATTGCATGTAAGGTATCAACAGCTGTAGCAACAATGACAGGCTATGCATCAGAATAGGATTAACGGAAAACAGTAACATGCTACACTACTCTAATGCAAGCAGTAGAAAGGAAATAGGCGATATCTGGTGATCAGGGGGGCTTGCCTGGTTGCTCTGGCAAGTAGGGGTCGTCAACAGCGTAGTCGATCGGGGCACCAGTAGCGGCGTCAGTCTCGTAGTCTACCGGAGAGAAGAGGGGGAAGAAACAATGAATACAATGCAAACAGATGCATAATGAGGCATGACATGACAAGTAGTAGTGCTAGGGGTGCCCTAACGCGGTATGAGGTGATACCGGTGAAGGGGGGAAACATCCGGGAAAATATCCCTGGTGTTTCGCGTTTTTGGACAGATGAATCGGAGGGGAAAAGTTGCGTGTTCGCTATGCTAGGGATGCGTGGCGGACAAACGAGCTGCGTATCCGGATTCGTCTCGTCATTCTGAGCAACTTTCATGTAGAAAATATTTTAATCCGAGTTACAGATTAAAAGATATAATTTTAAAAAAAATTATTAATTTCTGGAATTAATTAATTATTTAATTTAATTTGAAATTGGATTTATGACATCAGCATGATGTCATGCTAACGTTAGCAGTCAACAGGGGTTGACTGGTCAACCTGACGTGTGGGTCCCACCTGTCAGTGACACATTTTAATTAACTAGTTTTAATTAACCTAACCAGGATTAATTAGGGATGGGCCCCACTGTCATTGACTAAGACTAAACTAAACATGATTAATTAATTTAATTAGTTATTTAGTTTAATTAATCAGAATTAGTTCAGCTAATTAATTCTTTAATTATTATTATTATTAATTCTTTTTTTAAAATGTTCTCAGTGGCATGGCCCCACTTGTCATTGGCCCTATGGGCCTTAGCAGGCGCGCAAGGTTACGGGCGCGGGCGCACTCGAACGAGCTGGAGGGCGACGGGCAGCAGCCCGCCTCACAGGTCGCCAGGGGGGCGCCCGCCATGGACGCGGCGAGGCCACGGCGAGGCGGGCAGCAGAGCTGCGGCGGTGCGGGAGGAGCGTCGCGGCGTGGGGCGGCTACTGCACCGGCAGAGGCGGGACGAAGTGCGGACAGGGCGCAGGAGGGCGGCGGCAGTGAGCGGAGGCGGAGCGGGGGGCGAGGTCGCGGCGGCAAGCAGCGGTGGAGATGAGGTGCGCGGCCGGAGCAGAGCGGAAGCCGCGGCGGGGGAGGCGGTAGGCGCAGCCGGGCACGGCCACCTGGGCGAGCGCTCGCGGGTGGACGTGCGCGTGTGAGGGCGCGAGAAGCAGGAGGGGCCGGAGCGGGGCGAGGCCAGCGCGCGCGAGGCGTGCAGGGGATGCAGGGTGTGGCCGGTGCGCAGGTGAGCAGTAGCGACAGCAGGCACGGCTGCGGCGGAGCGGTGGCGCGGGGCACAACATGCGACAGAGGAGGAGAGGAGGAGTCGGGGCTCACGACGGGGTGCAGGGATCGAGGCAATGGGGCGTGGGGAGGAGGTCGGAGACGACCAGGCCATGGGAAGGCAGACTGGTGATGGCGTCCGCGAGATGGCCTCCAGCGAGGTCCAGCTGTGGGGCGGCGTCGGATGAGCTGGCCGCGACGGCGCGGCGACGGGGTCGGGGGCGCCCGGTCCCGATCCAGTCGGGGGGGAAGTGGGAGGAGTGGGTGCCGGTGGTGGCTAGGGTTGCGGGGGTGAGGGGATAAGGAGAGGAGTGAGGTTGGCCGGTTGGGCCTTTGCCCAGTTGGGCTAGTGGCCTGCTGGGCCGAAGCCCAGTGGGAGGGGGGTTTCTCTTCTTTTCTTTTCTTTTTTTAAGTTTTTTGTTTTTATTTATTTTCTGTTTATTAGTTTTTTATTTTATTAACTATATATTTTTGTTATATAAAATATATAAGTAGTACCTAAATTAATGTTTCAAAATACCCCAATGCCACAAAAAGTTTGGTGGCAAAATAAAACAGTTTAGTATTTTATTAATTATAAAAGGCATTTAATTAATTGATTTTGCTACTGTCTTATTTATTTTAGAGTAGTTAAACACTATATAAAAGTTTGGTTTCTGCAACATATTTACTTATGCATTATTTGGCACAAGTCGAACAATTTGGTTTTAATATTTGAAAACTTTTATTATTTGCCTTTAATTGAATTTGAATTTAAATCGGTTTTGAACTAACGCGAGATTAGCGACAGTAATCAAAGTGACATGGCAAAATTAGCAGAGAATTAGTGTAGCCTAATTATCCGAGCGTCACATCCGGCTTAGTACGATCCCACCCACCCCACACGGCCTAGACCTAGCCACTAGCCAACACCCGGGCACCCCACGCCCACAGCCACGCACCCTAAGACCTCACCGCCTGCCCTACCACCCCGACTCAACCGCCGCCGCTGTTGACGCCATCGCATCTTCTCCCCCACCTGTCCGCCCTCGACGCCGACTCCCTCGGCGGCTGGCATCTCCCGAATCTCCGACCTTGTCTTCTCGCTGACCGTTGAGTCGTCGCGTCGCTGGACTCGCAAGGAAGGAGAGGACCAGACGAGAACAAGGGCCCATTGTCGCCCATCCGTCCGCCCAACGCCCTCCCACCTTCGATTCGAGCTTGGAGCCTTCGACATCGTCCCTTCATGCTGTCAAAATATGTTTTGAACTTGCATTTTTTGTACAGGATCCAGAATTCGGTTTAAAACCGAAAATTGAACCAAAAAATTGCTTAACCAAATTTTCGATTAGCTCATTTTTAGTGCCTATTTCGGTTTTCACTTTTGCTAACCGAATTCCCCCAAAAGAAGACCCGTAGAAACTAAACCAAACGCCCAGGCCTAGGGTGATGCATTGTTAGCCACTAGCATCGATCTGATCCATGGCACAGAGCAAAGGGATGCAACATTTTACTCCAATATTCATTCTTGGTTCCATGAGCACAAGTATATCGAGCCCTACCACAACAAAGTCAACCGTGATTGTGGGACAAAATAGCTTAACCATCGATGGTACACCATCCAAGAATCCGTGAGCATGTATTGCAGCCGTTTAAAACAACTAATTGGTCGATGGCCCTAGATGGAAAAATAAATACAAAGAAAAATCTAAGAAGGCTGATCCTCCCTCCCAGCGACGCGCTACATCGGAACCCGGGTGTGGTGGAAAATGGGCAAGGGCCGGGCCATCACCCCCAAGGTGGCGCGTTGTATCTTGATCTGGATACAGTGGCAAGTGAGCGAGGATCGGGTCGTCGCATCCTTAGTGGCGCGCTACATCGGCGCCCGGATGTAGTGGAAAATGGGCAAGGGTCTTCGCATTTGACTCGACGAGTGCGAAGGGTAAGGAAGCTAGCCGAGCCTAGAGGATTCGCTTAGGTAGCTGGAACGTAGGGTCTCTGACAGGGAAGCTTTGGGAGCTAGTTGATGCAGCGGTGAGGAGAGGTGTTGATATCCTTTGCGTCCAAGAAACCAAATGGAGAGGACAGAAGGCGAATGAGGTGGAGGATACCGGCTTCAAGCTGTGGTACACAGGGACGGCTCCAAACAGAAATGGCATAGGCATCTTGATCAACAAGAGCCTCAATTATGGAGTGGTAGACGTCAAGAGACGTGGGGACCGGATTATCCTAGTCAAGCTGGTAGTTGAGGACTTGGTTCTCAATGTTATCAGCGCGTATGCCTCGCAAGTAGGCCACAATGAGAACACCAAGAGGGAGTTCTGGGAAGGCCTGGAAGACATGGTTAGGAGTGTACCGATTGGTGAGAAGCTCTTCATAGGAGGAGACCTCAATGGCCACGTGAGTACATCTAACACAGGTTTTGAAGGGGCGCACGGGGGCTTTGGCTATGGCATCAGGAATCAAGAAGGAGAAGATGTCTTAAGCTTTGCTCTAGCCTACAACATGATTGTAGCTAACACCCTCTTTAGAAAGAGAGAATCACATCTGGTGACTTTTAGTAGTGGCCAACACTCTAGCCAGATTGATTTCATCCTCTCGAGAAGAGAAGATAGGCGTGCGTGCCTAGACTATAAGTTGATACTCAGAGAGAGTGTTGTACCCCAGCATAAGCTGGTGGTTGCTGACTTCCGCTTTCGGATTCGTGTCCAGCGGGATAAGCGTGCCAAAGTCGCTAGAACGAAGTGGTGGAAGCTCAAGGGGGAGGTAGCTCTAGCGTTCAAGGAGAGGGTCATTAAGGAGGGCCCTTGGGAGGAAGGAGGAGATGTGAACAATGTGTGGACGAAGTGAAGGAAATATGCCCTAGAGGCAATAATAAAGTTATTATTTATTTCCTTATATCATGATAAATGTTTATTATTCATGCTAGAATTGTATTAACCAGAAACATAATACATGTGTCAATACATAGACAAACAGAGTGTCACTAGTATGCCTCTACTTGACTAGCTCGTCAATCAAAGATGGTTATGTTTCCTAACCATGAACAAGGGGTTGTTATTTGATTAATGGGATCACATCATTAGGTGAATGATCTGATTGACATGACCCATTCCATTAGCTTAGCACCCGATCGTTTAGTATGTTGCTATTGCTTTCTTCATGACTTATACATGTTCCTATGACTATGAGATTATGCAACTCCCGTTTGCCGGAGGAACACTTTGTGTGCTACCAAACGTCACAATGTAAATGGGTGATTATAAAGGTGCTCTACAGGTGTCTCCAAAGGTACATGTTGGGTTGGCGTATTTCGAGATTAGGATTTGTCACTCCGATTGTCGGAGAGGTATCTCTGGGCCCTCTCGGTAATGCACATCACATAAGCCTTGCAAGCATTGCAACTAATGAGTTAGTTGTGAGATGATGTATTACGGAACGAGTAAAGAGACTTGCCGGTAACGAGATTGAACTAGGTATTGAGATACCGACAATCGAATCTCGGGCAAGTAACATACCGATGACAAAGGGCACAACGTATGTTGTTATGCGGTCTAACCGATAAAGATCTTCGTAGAATATGTAGGAGCCAATATGAGCATCCAGGTTCCGCTATTGGTTATTGACCGGAGACGTGTCTCGGTCATGTCTACATTGTTCTCGAACCCGTAGGGTCCGCACGCTTAAGGTTTCGATGACAGTTATATTATGAGTTTATGAGTTTTGATGTACCGAAGTTAGTTCAGAGTCCCGGATGTGATCACGGACATGACGAGGAGTCTCAAAATGGTCGAGACATAAAGATTGATATATTGGACGGCTATATTCGGACACCGGAAGTGTTCCAGGTGATTTCGGAGAAAACCGGAGAGCCGGAGGGTTACTGGAACCCCCCCCCCCCGGGAGAAGTAATGGGCCATATGGGCCTTAGTGGAGAGAGAGAGGGGCAGCCAGAGGTGGGCTGCGCGCCTCCTCCCCCCTGGTCCAAATTGGACTAGGAGAGGGGGGCGGAGCCCCCCTTTCCCTCTCCCTCCCCACTTCTTTCCCCCTCCTAGTAGGAGTCCTACTCCTACTAGGAGGAGGACTCCTCCTTGGCGCACCATAGAGGGCCGGCCGGCCTCCTCCCCTTGATCCTTTATATACGGGGGCAGGGGGCACCCCTTGACACACAAGTTGATCCACGTGATCATATTCTTAGCCGTGTGTGGTGCCCCCTTCCACCATAGTCCTCAATAATATTGTAGCGGTGCTTAGGCGAAGCCCTGCGACAGTAGAAAATCAAGATCGTCACCACGCCGTCGTGCTGACGGAACTCTTCCCCGACACTTTGCTGGATCGGAGTCCGGGGATCGTCATCGAGCTGAACGTGTGCTAAAACTCGGAGGTGCCGTAGTTTCGGCGCTTGATCGGTCGGGCCGTGAAGACATACGACTACATCAACCACGTTGTGCTAACGCTTCCGTTGTCGATCTACAAGGGTACGTAGATCACACTCCCCCCTCTCGTTGCTATGCATCACCATGATCTTGCGTGTGCGTAGGAAATTTTTTGAAATTACTACGAAACCCAACAGTGGTATCAGAGCCTAGGTTTTATATGTTGATGTTATATGCACGAGTAGAACACAAATGAGTTGTGGGCGATATAAGTCATACTGCTTACCAGCATGTCATACTTTGGTTCGGCGGTATTGTTGGACGAAGCGGCCCGGACCGACATTACGCGTACGCTTACGCGAGGCCGGTTCTCCCGACGTGCTTTGCACATAGGTGGCTTGCGGGTGACAGTTACTCCAACTTTAGTTGAACCGAGTGTGGCTACGCCCGGTCCTTGCGAAGGTTAAAACAGCACCAACTTGACACGTAAGATTGGTTCTTGCTTAAGCCCGTAGCAGCCACGTAAAACTTGCAACAACAAAGTAGAGGACGTCTAACTTGTTTTTGCAGGGCATGTTGTGATGTGATATGGTCAAGACATGATGCTAAATTTTATTGTATGAGATGATCATGTTTTGTAACCGAGTTATCGGCAACTGGCAGGAGCCATATGGTTGTCGCTTTATTGTATGCAATGCAATCGCGTTGTAATGCTTTACTTTATCACTAAGCGGTAGCGATAGTCATGGAAGCATAAGATTGGCGAGACGACAACGATGCTACGATGGAGATCAAGGTGTCGCGTCGGTGACGTTGGTGATCACGACGGTGCTTCGAAGATGGAGATCACAAGCACAAGATGATGATGGCCATATCATATCACTTATATTGATTGCATGTGATGTTTATCTTTTATGCATCTTATCTTGCTTTGATTGACGGTAGCATTATAAGATGATCTCTCACTAATTATCAAGAAGTGTTCTCCCTGAGTATGCACCGTTGCGAAAGTTCTTCGTGCTAAGACACCACGTGATGATCGGGTGTGATAGGCTCTACGTTCAAATACAACGGGTGCAAAACAGTTGCACACGCGGAATACTCAGGTTATACTTGACGAGCCAAGCATATACAGATATGGCCTCGGAACACGGAGACCGAAAGGTCGAGCGTGAATCATATTGTAGATATGATCAACATAGTGATGTTCACCAATGAAACTACTCCATCTCACGTGATGATCGGACATGGTTTAGTTGATTTGGATCACGTAATCACTTAGAGGATTAGAGGGATGTCTATCTAAGTGGGAGTTCTTTAAGTAAATTAATTGAACCTAAATTTATCATGAAACTTAGTACCTGATAGTATCTTGCTTGTTTATGCTTGATTGTAGATAGATGGCTCGTGCTGTTGTTTCGTTGAATTTTAATGCGTTCCTTGAGAAAGCAAAGTTGAAAGATGATGGTAGAAATTACACGGACTGGGTCCGTAACTTGAGGATTATCCTCATTGCTGCACAGAAGAATTACGTCCTGGAAGCACCGCTGGGTGCCAGGCCTGCTGCTGGAGCAACACCAGATGTTATGAACGTCTGGCAAAGCAAAGCTGATGACTACTCGATAGTTCAGTGTGCCATGCTTTACGGCTTAGAATCGGGACTTCAACGATGTTTTGAACGTCATGGAGCATATGAGATGTTTCAGGAGTTGAAGTTAATATTTCAAGCAAATACCCGGATTGAGAGATATGAAGTCTCCAATAAGTTCTATAGCTGCAAGATGGAGGAGAACAATTCTGTCAGTGAGCATATACTCAAAATGTCTGGGTATAATAATCACTTGATTCAATTGGGAGTTAATCTTCCAGATGATTGCATCATTGACAGAATTCTCCAATCACTGCCACCAAGCTACAAGAGCTTCATGATGAACTATAATATGCAAGGGATGAATAAGACTATTCCCGAGCTCTTCGCAATGCTGAAAGCTGCGGAGGTAGAAATCAAGAAGGAGCATCAAGTGTTGATGGTCAACAAGACCACTAGTTTCAAGAAAAAGGGCAAAGGGAAGAAGAAGGGGAACTTCAAAAAGAACAGCAAGCAAGTTGCTACTCAAGAGAAGAAACCCAAACCTGGACCTAAGCCTGAAACTGAGTGCTTCTACTGCAAGCAGACTGGTCACTGGAAGCGGAACTGCCCCAAGTATTTGGCGGATAAGAAGGATGGCAAGGTGAACAAAGGTATATGTGATATACATGTTATTGATGTGTACCTTACTAATGCTCGCAGTAGCACCTGGGTATTTGATACTGGTTCTGTTGCTAATATTTGCAACTCGAAACAGGGACTACGGATTAAGCGAAGATTGGCTAAGGACGAGGTGACGATGCGCATGGGAAACGGTTCCAAAGTCGATGTGATCGCAGTCGGCACGCTACCTCTACATCTACCTTCGGGATTAATATTAGACCTAAATAATTGTTATTTGGTGCCAGCGTTAAGCATGAACATTATATCTGGATCTTGTTTGATGCGAGACGGTTATTCATTTAAATCTGAGAATAATGGTTGTTCTATTTATATGAGTAATATCTTTTATGGTCATGCACCCTTAAAGAGTGGTCTATTTTTATTGAATCTTGATAGTAGTGACACACATATTCATAGTGTTGAAGCCAAAAGATGCAGAGTTGATAATGATAGTGCAACTTATTTGTGGCACTGCCGTTTAGGTCATATCGGTGTAAAGCGCATGAAGAAACTCCATACTAATGGACTTTTGGAACCACTTGATTATGAATCACTTGGTACTTGCGAACCGTGCCTCATGGGCAAGATGACTAAAACACCGTTCTCCGGTACTATGGAGAGAGCAAAAGATTTGTTGGAAATCATACATACAGATGTATGTGGTCCGATGAATATTGAAGCTCGTGGCGGATATCGTTATTTTCTCACCTTCACAGATGACTTAAGCAGATATGGGTATATCTACTTAATGAAACATAAGTCTGAAACGTTCGAAAAGTTCAAAGAATTTCAGAGTGAAGTTGAAAATCATCGTAACAAGAAAATAAAGTTTCTACGATCTGATCGTGGAGGAGAATATTTGAGTTACGAGTTTGGTGTACATTTGAAAAATTGTGGAATAGTTTCGCAACTCACGCCACCCGGAACACCACAGCGTAATGGTGTGTCTGAACGTCGTAATCGTACTTTACTAGATATGGTGCGATCTATGATGTCTCTTACTGATTTACCGCTATCGTTTTGGGGATACGCTCTAGAGACGGCCGCATTCACGTTAAATAGGGCACCATCAAAATCCGTTGAGACGACGCCTTATGAACTGTGGTTTGGCAAGAAACCAAAGTTGTCGTTTCTAAAAGTTTGGGGCTGCGATGCTTATGTGAAAAAGCTTCAACCTGATAAGCTGGAACCCAAATCGGAGAAATGTGTCTTCATAGGATATCCAAAGGAGACTATTGGATACACCTTCTATCACAGATCCGAAGGCAAGACTTTTATTGCTAAGTTCGGAAACTTTCTGGAGAAGGAGTTTCTCTCAAAAGAAGTGAGTGGGAGGAAAGTAGAACTTGACGAGGTAACTGTACCTGCTCCCTTATTGGAAAGTAGTGCATCACAGAAAACTGTTTCTGTAACACCTACACCAGTTAGTGAGGAAGCTAATGATGATGATCATGAAACTTCAGAACAAGATACTACTGAACCTCGTAGATCAACCAGAGTAAGATCCGCGCCAGAGTGGTACGGTAATCCTGTTCTGGAAGTCATGCTACTAGATCATGATGAGCCTACGAACTATGAAGAAGCGATGGTGAGCCCAGATTCCGCAAAATGGCTTGAAGCCATGAAATCTGAGATGGGATCCATGTATGAGAACAAAGTATGGACTTTGGTTGACTTTCCCGATGATCGGCAAGCAATTGAGAATAAATGGATCTTCAAGAAGAAGACTGACGCTGACAGTAATATTACTGTCTACAAAGCTCGACTTGTCACAAAAGGTTTTCGGCAAGTTCAAGGGATTGACTACGATGAGACCTTCTCACCCGTAGCGATGCTTAAGTCTGTCCGAATCATGTTAGCAATTGCCGCATTTTATGATTATGAAATTTGGCAGATGGATGTCAAAACTGCATTCCTGAATGGATTTCTGGAGGGAGAGTTGTATATGATGCAACCAGAAGGTTTTGTCGATCCAAAGGGAGCTAACAAAGTGTGCAAGCTCCAGCGATCCATTTATGGACTGGTGCAAGCCTCTCGGAATTGGAATAAACGCTTTGATAGTGTGATCAAAGCATTTGGGTTTATACAGACTTTTGGAGAAGCCTGTATTTACAAGAAAGTGAGTGGGAGCTCTGTAGCATTTCTAATATTATATGTGGATGACATATTACTAATTGGAAATGATATAGAATTTCTGGATAGCATAAAGGGATACTTGAATAAGAATTTTTCGATGAAAGACCTCGGTGAAGCTGCTTACATATTAGGCATTAAGATCTATAGAGATAGATCAAGACGCTTAATTGGACTTTCACAAAGCACATACCTTGACAAAGTTTTGAAGAAGTTCAAAATGGATCAAGCAAAGAAAGGGTTCTTGTCTGTTTTACAAGGTGTGAAGTTGAGTAAGACTCAATGCCCGACCACTGCAGAAGATAGAGAGAAAATGAAAGATGTTCCCTATGCTTCAGCCATAGGCTCTATCATGTATGCAATGTTGTGTACCAGACCTGATGTGTGCCTTGCCATAAGTCTAGCAGGGAGATACCAAAGTGATCCAGGAGTGGATCACTGGACAGCGGTCAAGAACATCCTGAAATACCTGAAAAGGACTAAGGATATGTTTCTCATATATGGAGGTGACAAAGAGCTCATCGTAAAAGGTTACGTTGATGCAAGCTTTGACACTGATCTGGACGATTCTAAATCGCAAACCGGATACGTGTTTACATTAAACGGTGGAGCTGTCAGTTGGTGCAGTTCTAAACAAAGCGGTGTAGCGGGATCTACATGTGAAGCGGAGTACTTAGCTGCTTCGGAAGCAGCAAATGAAGGAGTCTGGATGAAGGAGTTCATATCTGATCTAGGTGTCATACCTAGTGCATCGGGTCCAATGAAAATCTTTTGTGACAATACTGGTGCAATTGCCTTGGCAAAGGAATCCAGATTTCACAAGAGAACCAAGCACATCAAGAGACGCTTCAATTCCATCCGGGATCTAGTCCAGGTGGGAGACATAGAGATTTGCAAGATACATACGGATCTGAATGTTGCAGACCCGTTGACTAAGCCTCTTCCACGAGCAAAACATGATCAGCACCAAGGCTCCATGGGTGTTAGAATCATTACTGTGTAATCTAGATTATTGACTCTAGTGCAAGTGGGAGACTGAAGGAAATATGCCCTAGAGGCAATAATAAAGTTATTATTTATTTTCTTATATCATGATAAATGTTTATTATTCATGCTAGAATTGTATTAACCGGAAACATAATACATGTGTGAATACATAGACAAACAGAGTGTCACTAGTATGCCTCTACTTGACTAGCTCGTTAATCAAAGATGGTTATGTTTCCTAACCATGAACAAGGAGTTGTTATTTGATTAATGGGATCACATCATTAGGTGAATGATCTGATTGACATGACTCATTCCATTAGCTTAGCACCCGATCGTTTAGTATGTTGCTATTGCTTTCTTCATGACTTATACATGTTCCTATGACTATGAGATTATGGAACTCCCGTTTGCCGGAGGAACACTTTGTGTGCTACCAAACGTCACAACGTAAATGGTGATTATAAAGGTGCTCTACAGGTGTCTCCGAAGGTACATGTTGGGTTGGCATATTTCGAGATTAGGATTTGTCACTCCGATTGTCGGAGAGGTATCTCTGGGCCCTCTCGGTAATGCACATCACATAAGCCTTGCAAGCATTGCAACTAATGAGTTAGTTGCGAGATGATGTATTACGGAACGAGTAAAGAGACTTGCCGGTAACGAGATTGAACTAGGTATTGAGATACCGACGATCGAATCTCGGGCAAGTAACATACCGATGACAAAGGGCACAACGTATGTTGTTATGCAGTCTAATCGATAAAGATCTTCATAGAATATGTAGGAGCCAATATGAGCATCCAGGTTCCGCTATTGGTTATTGACCGGAGACGTGTCTCGGTCATGTCTACATTGTTCTCGAACCCGTAGGGTCCGCACGCTTAAGGTTTCGATGACAGTTATATTATGAGTTTATGAGTTTTGATGTACCGAAGTTCGTTCGGAGTCCCGGATGTGATCACGGACATGACGAGGAGTCTCGAAATGGTCGAGACATAAAGATTGATATATTGGACGGTTATATTCGGACACCGGAAGTGTTCCAGGTGATTTCGGAGAAAACCGGAGAGCCGGAGGGTTA
>NC_041380.1:266210607-266216086 GCF_002162155.2 Triticum dicoccoides
CGCCCCCCCTTTCCCTCTCCCTCCCCACTTCTTTCCCCCTCATAGTAGGAGTCATACTCCTACTAGGAGGAGGACTCCTCCTTGGCGCGCCATAGAGGGCCGGCCGGCCTCCTCCCCTTGATCCTTTATATACGGGGGCAGGGGGCACCCCTTGACACACAAGTTGATCCACGTGATCATATTCTTAGCCGTGTGCGGTGCCCCCATCCACCATAGTCCTCGATAATATTGTAGCGGTGCTTAGGCGAAGCCCTGCGACAATAGAACATCAAAATCATCACCACGCCGTCGTGCTGACGGAACTCTTCCCCGACACTTTGCTGGATCGGAGTCCGGGGATCGTCATCGAGCTGAACGTGTGCTAAAACTCGGAGGTGCCGTAGTTTCGGCACTTGATCGGTCGGGCCGTGAAGACGTACGACTACATCAACCACGTTGTGCTAATGCTTCCGTTGTCGATCTACAAGGGTACGTAGATCACACTCCCCCCTCTCGTTGCTATGCATCACCATGATCTTGCGTGTGCGTAGGAAATTTTTTGAAATTACTACGAAACCCAACACGAAGATGGCGACTTGCATTCGTAAGGTGGCCTCGGAGGAGCTTGGAGTGTCCAGGGGAAGGAGAAGCGAAGATAAGGATACCTGGTGGTGGAATGATGATGTCCAGAAGGCGATTAAAGAGAAGAAAGATTGCTTCAAACGCCTATACCTGGATAGGAGTGCGGACAACATAGAGAAGTACAAGATGGCGAAGAAGGCCGCAAAGCGAGCTGTTGGTGCAGCAAGGGGTCGGGCATATGAGGACCTCTACCAACGGTTAGGCACGAAGGAAGGTGAAGGGACATCTATAAGATGGCCAAGATCCGAGAGAGGAAGACGAGGGATATTGGCCAAGTCAAATGCACCAAGGACGGAGCAGGCCAACTCTTGGTGAAGGACGAGGAGATTAAGCATAGATGGCGGGAGTACTTCGACAAGCTGTTCAATGGGGAGAATGAGAGTTCTACCATTAAACTGGACGACTCCTTTGATGAGACCAGCATGCGTTTTGTGCGGCGAATCCAGGAGTCTGAGGTCAAGGAGGCTTTAAAAAGGATGAAAGGAGGCAAGGCGATGGGCCCTGATTGTATCCCCATTAAGGTGTGGAAAGGTCTCGGGGACATAGCGATAGTATGGCTAACCAAACTTTTCAACCTCATTTTTCGGGCAAACAAGATGCCAGAAGAATGGAGACGAAGTATATTAGTACCAATCTTCAAGAACGAGGGGGATGTTAGAGTTGTACTAATTACCGTGGAATTAAGCTGATGAGCCATACAATGAAGCTATGGGAGAGATTCATTGAGCACCGCTTAAGAAGAATGACAAGCGTGACCAAAAATCAGTTTGGTTTCATGCCTGGGAGGTCGACCATGGAAGCCATTTTCTTGGTACGACAACTTATGGAGAGATATAGGGAGCAAAAGAAGGACTTGCATATGGTGTTCATTGACTTGGAGAAGGCCTATGATAAGATACCGCGGAATGTCATGTGGTGAGCCTTGGAGAAACCCAAAGTCCCAGCAAAGTACATTACCCTCATCAAGGACATGTACGATAATGTTGTGACAAGTGTTCGAACAAGTGATGTCGACACTGATGACTTCCCGATTAAGATAGGACTGCATCAGGGGTCAGCTTTGAGCCCTTATCTTTTTGCATTGGTGATGGATGAGGTCACAAGGGATATACAAGGAGATATCCCATGGTGTATGCTCTTTGCGGATGATGTGGTGCTAGTTGACGATAGTCGGACGGGGGTAAATAGGAAGTTAGAGTTATGGAGATAAACCTTGGAATCGAAAGGGTTTAGGCTTAGTAGAACTAAAACCGAGTACATGATGTGCGGTTTCAGTACTACTAGGTGTGAGGAGGAGGTTAGCCTTGATGGCCAGGTGGTACCTCAGAAGGACACCTTTCGGTATTTGGGGTCAATGCTGCAGGAGGATGGGGGTATTGATGAAGATGTGAACCATCGAATCAAAGCCGGATGGATGAAGTGGCGCCAAGCTTCTGGCATTCTCTGTGACAAGAGAGTGCCACAAAAGCTAAAAGGCAAGTTCTACAGGACGGCGGTTCGACCCGCAATGTTGTATGGCGCTGAGTGTTGGCCGACTAAAAGGCGACATGTTCAACAGTTAGGTGTGGCGGAGATGCGTATGTTGAGATGGATGTGTGGCCACACGAGGAAGGATCGAGTCCGGAATGATGATATACGAGATAGAGTTGGGGTAGCACCAATTGAAGAGAAGCTTGTCCAACATCGTCTGAGATGGTTTGGGCATATTCAGCGCAGGCCTCCAGAAGCTCCGGTGCATAGTGGACGGCTAAAGCGTGCAGAGAATGTCAAGAGAGAGCGGGGTAGACCGAATTTGACATGAGAGGAGTCCGTTAAGAGCGACCTGAAGGATTCGAGTATCACCAAAGAGCTAGCCATGGACAGGGGTGCGTGAAAACTTGCTATTCATGTGCCAGAGCCATGAGTTGGTTGCGAGATCTTATGTGTTTCACCTCTAGCCTACCCCAACTTGTTTGGGACTAAAGGCTTTGTTGTTGGTGGTGTTGATCCTCCCTCTCTATCGAGAGTAAAGTGGTGCATAAATCGCCAACCAAGTTGTTGTATGTGCATTTGATCTAATATACAACTTATTGGCCAACCAAGTTGTTGTATGTGAATTTGATCTAATATACAACTTATTGGCCGGATATGCTCTGTGTTTGGTCATTTGACTTGATGTATACCTTGTTGACATTGTCTTTTTTTGCTTGCCGGCTCTCGTATGTGAACTAGTCCGGACCAGTCCGACGGATACTATGTCCAATTTAAGGGTCGGCGTTGGAGATGCCCTGACGTGGTGCTCCAGGTGACACAAAACAAGTGGTGCTCCAGAGTCATTGGTCAGATATAATTCCCAGGAAGAAAATACAAGCACAGCACGCGAACGATAATGCATAAATGACCACATCACGGGGGAAAGGGGCAAATGCGTAGAAAAAGCAACTGGATACGAACCGCACTGTAAAACGCGGATCAGGTAGAATGACATTTTGAAAATGCAAATCGGTCTTCCTTGTCTACTCTACACGTCACATCAATCATCACAAAGACGACAACAACACGGAAGGAAAAAACAGTACAGCTTTCTCGTGGGCTAATGGCGATACACTGGATCAAGCGTGCAGACTCTGCAGAGTATGGATAATGGCTGGTAAACTGAAGGTACAGCGAAAACCTCATCCTGTTGTAACATGAATCTGGTTTGTTAATCTTCATTCACTTGACAAAGGAGCTTGATGGACCCGTCTTATTGTAACAGTTTTCCTGTGCGACAACTTTTCCCTGGGTATCTTCAGAAAAAACCGAGCTCCCGATGGTTGCTAATTCTGTGAAATAGTTCAATAATCAGACACGCACAAAAAAAAAGACTACCAAGTAAATACATGAAAAGTTTAACTGTCAAAAAAAGAGATGAAATTTTTTGAGGCATTCGCTCTGGATTAATGACTAATCCAAAGGACAGTGAACTTAAAGTCTTAAACAAATATAAGACGTCTTATATTAGTGTACAAGAGGGAGTACAAGAACAACTGCAGTTCAACAAGTGTTCCCGATTGCAACACACGGCACACAGGCATACCAAGATGAACGGCGGCGCATTATTTCATGAGTGGTCAAACATCGTAGCAACACAAAGAAAAACCACACAAACTGAACGTGGTACTGAACTGAGAACTCTCGATATCTAGTGCTGGACAGCTGGGTGGACAGTAGTGTCAAACAAAAAAACCACCTGTGTTCAAGTGTAACTCATACCTCTAATGTGAGTGGCAGAGCTCCTACTCAGTTTTCCAAGTTGGGTGATTAACTAGTGAATATGTAGCAATTGCGTTATTTGCAAGCCATAAACTATGTCTATCTCCATTGCATAATACTGCCTCTACAAAATGTAAGACGTTTTTTGCTTTTGCATAGGGCATAAAAACGTCTTACATTTTGCTAGGTAGGGACTATAATCGTATAAACCTACCAACATACATACAGATATAAAATTTGGAACTGAGAAGACATGCTGGGGTACCATTGTATTCGACACTTACCACATTCTATAGTTTGTCCCCAGTAAAAGTACATGTTGCAGGACTCATGCAAGAAACTTAACGGTCACTGCATTAGATTCACTCTGTCAGAAAACAGAACATTGTGCCAAAGCTCATTTTATTAAAAACAAATAGCTTACATCCATATGTTATTTTTTCTCTTCGCCGTCGGAATCAGACTCTGCGAAGACGGTTTCTGGCTGAGTTTGAGCATATGCTGGCGCAATAAACTTCGGGTCATTCTTCGCAGCATCAGCATATTTCAAAATTGCCTCTCTTGGATCTTCATCCATCCAGGTCTCCTTAATTAAACCACCTTCCTGTTACAAATAAATTGAGAAAATTATGTGTCATCAACTGAAAGCAGGTATACTTTGGGAGGAAACACACTAGAATACACAAATAACGTAAATTTACCATACATATAAAACAGAAGGGATGATTAATGTGTATATTACCTTCATGAGATACTGTGTCAGCAAGCTGCCTTTTGTTGTGCCAATTTTACCACCAAACCCTGGACCACTAACAGGCGCTTCTGGTTTGTGCGATTTGAGGGGGTCTTTCATCATCTTCTCTCTTTGGCGTTTACGGCTTGGTTGATCTCTGAATAGAGGCAGTGCATGTGGGTTGTGTATTAAAGGTTGCACCTCATAATCATCAACAGATTTTTTCCTTGGTGCTCGTCCAACACATACAAGAGCTCCCCTCTGACTAACAGAAGGATCATACAAGATATGAGTCCCACCTTCCTTCTTGTCCCCAACTGTTGCGAACACCTACAGAAATAGTAGAGGTTCAAAAACTCAATAATATCCTAAAAACAGTATTCAGCACCAGCATATCCAAGTACTAATGAATAACCTGATTAATCCTTGGATGCCAGAGTGACCTTATCACGCTGTAATGTGGTGAAATTCCCACCCTTGATACAAGCTCTAGTTTCCTTCTATCAAAGAAGCAAAGTAGGCCTCCATTTCTGCCATCTTTCTCAACAGAGGTTCCTGTAAAAATAAGTTGCTCGTCTGAACTAAATGAAGCATTTGTCTCCGCATAGTTATTAGGCAGACCGCCGAACACTTTCAAAGGAGTCTTCATTTTCCTCAAATCCCATATCTACATAAAATTACCAATGCAATACCATAATTAGAAATAATATATACAGTATAAGGAAGAGAAGACCAATGCTGCAGTTCTTATCATTATCATAGATTCACAAGATAACAGTAGACCCAAACAGCAAAAGTACCTAACTGAGTCTGATAACTGAACACATTGCAGGTTGCTAGGTTGGAATCGATAAATTAGTACTAATCATGGCTAATGAACCTTCCTTTACA
>NC_041380.1:266216556-266241445 GCF_002162155.2 Triticum dicoccoides
GCTCCACCGCCACCGATGGATCTCCGGCCGGAGGAACGGATCCTCCTCCAACCGCACCCCATTGGCCAGAGGGCACGGTCCCTGCCGACCCTCCCGGATCTGCTCGTCAGCCTCCCCCTGCAGTGTGGTCGCCTGGTGGGCGTGCTTATGCCTGAGCTGTGCGTGTGCTCATGCCTGAGCTGTGCGTGCATGTGAGTGAGAGGTGGGCGAGCTGGGTGTGGTGTGCTAGCGTGAGCTGACTGGGAGTGGTGTGTGTGGTGGCTGTAAACTGATGTGCTGTGAATTGCTATTGCATATGAACTGTGCCTATGAACTGATGCTTGTGAATTGCTATTGCACATGAACTGCTCCATGGGCTTCTCGGCTCTGTGCTGTGAACTGTGAATTTGCTGTGGATCTAAAAATAGAACTACTATGTTGTATGTGATGTTGATGCTATGCTTTGTGCTGCTGCTCTGCTATGTTTTCATTGTTATGCAAATTGATGACTGGCTATGCAGATGTCATTTCCTTTCAAGGCTGAAACTGATCATAGGCCAACCAAGTACTTGACATGGTTGGTTGCTTTCAAATGCGGAAATCAGATTTAGTAACGTCATATTTTATTATATCTCTGACAAGTACTAAGTTTTATCTTATGTGCAGGTTCACAGGGCAATTAGAGCTTTCCACAAAGGACCTCCAGCGAACATAAAGGAGCTTCTGATCACGATTGGAGGAGCAAATGTTGATGGACTCTCGATCCCAGTACAACCAAAGCCCAAGCGTAAGAAGGCAAGTGCAATTCCTTGGAGTCCATCTAAGTACAGAAAAATAATGTGCCAAAGGACTTCAATGATGATATTCTCACCATTATGGAAGATGTTGCCAAGTGTGGGGCATTCGAGACTAGTAATGAGTACTACATGGCTACAAAGTTGTTTGCTAAACCGTCAAATCGCAGCTTCTTTTATGCAATGAAGACAAATGAGGGGAGACTCAATTGGCTCAAGAGACAGTGTGAGGGAAAGGAAGGAGTAATTTCTCCTCATGTGGACTGCTATGTATCTTTATATATTTCCTTGCTTAGCTTTGAACTGTTATGAAGTGAGCCTATATTCCATCGGGCCAACAGGCCAGCACATATACATGAAGGGAAATAAGCAAAGAAGCCCCTATACAATATGATAACTACACACACAGCACAACCCTGTTCTAACACCCCCCCTCAAACTCAAGGGGGATCTTGGACACCGAGTTTGGACAGGAAAAAGCTGTGTTGGGACCGTGTCTGAGCTTTCGTCAGAAAATGAGCAAGCTGAAGCTCCGAGGGCACATACTGAGGGGCCACAATTCTGTCTTGCACCTGAGAACGAGTGTAGGAGGCATCAACACCGATGTGCTTGGTGAGCTCATGCTTAACAGGATCACGGGCAATGCTGAGTGCCCCAGTGCTGTCGGAGAGCAGAGGGGTCGGTGTAGCAGTGGAAACACCAAAATCCTGAAGAAGCCATCGTAGCCAAGTAATTTCTGCAGTCACGGACGCCATAGCTCGCAGCTCAGCCTCAGCACTGGAGCGAGATACAGCATTCTGCTTCTTGGTCTTCCAGGCAATCAGGGAGGAGCCAAGAAAAACACAATAGGCAGAGAGAGAGCGGCGATCAGTGGGATCGCTGGCCCAGGTAGCATCACAGTAGGCCTGAAGCTGAAGAGAGCTGGAGCGAGGGAAGAATAAGCGACGAGTCATGGTACCACGAAGGTAACGAAGAACACGAAGAAGGTGACTGTAGTGAAGTTGAGTGGGAGCAGAGACAAACTGACTTAGAATGTGCACAGCATAAGAAATGTCAGGACGAGTGATGCCTAGATAGACAAGGCTCCCAACAAGATGGCGGTAGCGTGTGGGATCTGCAAGGGGTTCACCCTCACCAGGACGAAGATGGAGACCAAACTCCATAGGAGTGTCAACCGTGCGCTGATCAGTGAGGCAGGCACGAGTGAGAAGATCTTGGATGTACTTCTCTTGAGAGAGATAAATACCCTCAGGGGAAGAAATGATCTCAAGTCCAAGAAAGTAGCGAAGAGAACCCAAATCAGTCATCAAGAATTGCTCATGTAGACGTTTCTTCACAAAATCAATGAATTGGTGGTCAGCCCCTGTGATAATCATGTCATCAACATAGAGTAGTAAAAGGGTGCGACCGCGAGGAGAAGTGTGAATAAACAGAGCAGGATCATGAACACTAGCAGAGAACCCGATCCTTGTGATGACGGCGGAGAAACGCTCAAACCAGGTACGAGGAGCTTGTTTCAGCCCGTAAAGAGCGCGCCGAAGGCGACAGACAGTGCCATCAGAGACAGTATAGCCAGGAGGCGGCTGCATATAGACCACTTCCCGCAGCTCACCATTCAAGAAGGCATTCTTGACATCTAATTGAGAGATGGACCACTGCCAAACAGCAGCAACAGCCAAAAGAGTGCGAACAGTGGTCATGTGAGCAACAGGAGCAAAAGTCTCATCATAGTCACGACCATACTCCTGCTGGAAGCCACGCGCAACAAGACGAGCTTTGTAGCGCACGAGAGAACCATCTGAATGTGTCTTAACCTTGTAGACCCATTTGCAAGTGATGGGTCTAACGCCTGTAGGCAGGGGTACAAGGTCCCAAGTGCCTGTGCGCTCAAGAGCATGAATTTCCTCTGCCATAGCATGCTGCCATTCAGAATGAGCAGCAGCCTCACGATACGTAGGAGGCTCAACAAGAGTGGTAGCAGCAGCAACATAGTACGCAGGAGGCTGGAGAGTGTGGCGATCACGCAGATTATACCGAGGAGCAGGAGGTGTAGGTGGTTCTGAAGGAATGGGACCCAACAGGGAAGGAGTGGAAGTGGAAGTGGGCGCATCCGAGGGAGAAGGGTGCCGAGCACGACGGGAGTAGACAAAAGGAAGCGGAGAGAGAGGGGAAGTGGAAGGTGGCGCATCAGAGGGAGAAGGGTGTTGAGCACGACGGGAGTAGGTAAAAGGAAAAGGAGAGAGAGTGGATGGCTCAACCCGAGTAGGAGAGTCAGGAATAGAAACCTCATCCTGTGTAAGCTGAAGCTCATGAGCAGACACAGGTGAAAGGCTAGGAGTGGACCTACCAGGTGACGATAAAGGTGAAGAATCAGGTAGAGTCAAAAAAGAGAGAGGCTTGACTAACGACTCGGTTGTGGCAGTAGAAGAATGACGAGGGTAGAAGGAGCGAGACTCATCAAAAGTGACATCTTTGGAGATTCTCAGTCTTCGAGCAATAGGGTCCCAGCAACGGTAACCTTTGTGCTCCAAACTGTAGCCAAGGAAAACACATTCAACAGATTGAGCAGTCAATTTGGTGCGTTCATGAGGGTGGAGAAGAACAAAACAGGCACAACCAAACAGGCGTAGACCACTATAATCAGCTGGACCATCACCTAGATGATCAACTGGTATCCCTCCCTGAAGAGCAACAGAAGGCTGAATATTAATGAGATAAACAGCGGTAGAGACAGCCTCAGCCCAAAAGTGCGGGGGAACAGCAGAAGATAAAAGAAGAGCCCGAGCAGTCTCAAGGACGTGACGATGTTTGCGTTCAGCCACCCCATTTTGAGCGTGTGCACCAGGACAGGAATACTGAGGAAGGGTACCCTGTTCAGCAAGGAAACCACGAAGCGCACGAGATAAGTACTCGCCAGCCGAATCAGCACGAAAAACTCGAACAGAGGAATCATACTGAGTGCGAACCATGGTAGCAAACGACTTGTAAATTTGAAGCACTTGACTACGAGATGACATAAAGTAGATCCAAGTGTGGCGAGAAAAATCATCAATGAAAATTATATAATATTTGTGACCCCCTTTTGAAACAAAGGGGGCAGGACCCCATACATCAGAGTGAACAAGTTCAAAAGGTCGTTGAGAAACAGAATTACTAGAGGGATATGGAAGTTGTATCTGCTTGCCAAGCTTACAACCCATACAAGTTAGTGAACTATCACCAGATACAGACCCTAGAACACCACTCCTAACCAAAGAAGACAAGTGGGAGCCACAAATGTGACCCAATCGATGATGCCACTGAGCGAAGGATGTGGTGGAGGTGGCAGCTGAAGCAAAAGGGGTGGTGATGTCCGACTGGCTAGAGGACGCAGCGGAAGGAAGGCGCAGCCAATCGAGCTCCCAAAGGCGCTGAGAGTCATGGCGCCGAAGACCGATCCCAACCAGAGTCCCCGTACGACGATCCTAAACACAACAAGAGTCAGAATCCAGAATAACACGACAACCCAAGTCAGTAAGTTGACCAGCAGATAGAAGTTGCATAGTCAGTTTAGGAACATGAGAAACGGCAGGGACATGAAAAGAAGACGTGGAAAGAGTCCCTCTTGCGGCAACAGAAAGAGAAGTGCCATCTGCAGTCTGAACTGTAAGAGGAGAAGGCACGGAATTGACAGCACAAAGATGATCTCTGTGTGGTGTCATGTGGAAGGAGGCCCCAGAATCAAGAATCCAGGGCAAAGATGTACCTGACGAAGAGTGCGGTGGTGGACCAGACGTCTGACCAGCAGAACCAGCAGAACCTGAGGATGGTGCAGAAGCAGTAAGGCGGCGCAGCAAGGTGAGCATCTCCTGGTGAACCTTCTCAAGGGAGCCCTCACGAGAATTAGAGGAGCCTCCCGAGTCCTTTTGAGGACGGCCACCACGGCGACCCTGTTTCCTCCTCTTGATGCACTCCGTGATCATGTGACCATCCTGCTTGCAGTAGTTGCAGAAAGCACTAGTGGAGGTTGCTGCCACCTGTGTAGAAGAGGGCACACCAGGCAGCGGTGGTGGAACGCGGGCAGCCAGGACTGCTGAAGAGGATGGCAATAAGCCCGTGCTCCGTAGGCGCACCTCCTCAGATCGCACCTCAGCAAGGGCCTCCAGAGTAGAGAGCCGAGGATGGCGTGCCAATAGCTGAGCACGACTCTGCTCGAACTCCGGCCGGAGGCGAGTGAGGAAGTCATAGAGGCGACGAACCTCCAGCTTAGCTTGTTGCCGCACACAACACTGACATCTGCGACAAACATCAGCTCCCAGAGAGTCCAATTGGCGCCACACCGCCGACATCTCCTTGTAGAAATCATCCACAGTAGCATCTCCCTGTTGTAGTTGTTGCTCTTGACGAACAACAAAGAGATACATGGCATTCCCTGTAGACTCATAGCGATGGCGAAGGTGCTCCCACATCTGATATGCAGTGGTAAGGGCCACCACATCCATGGTGAGATCAACATCCATGCTGTTCACCAAGATAGAAGAGGCTCGAGCATCATCATTTGTCCATTGCTTGTATAAGTGGAGTTGATTCTGATACTCTTCAGTGGCCTCTTCAAAAGCATCTAGCATCTCACGTTGCTTGGTTTCATCGGCATCAACAAGGGAAGGCCAACTCAGCTGGAGGAGTGGGCAGCAGGGGACAAGGCAGAGCACCAGAGAGGTGCTCCCAGACCAGCTGGCCCCTCATGTGCAGCTTCATGTGCTGCACCCAGTCCCTGTAGTTCTGTCCGTTGAAGATAACAGGACATCGTGGGACTGGGACAGCACCGGTGGTGATGGAGGGCGCCATTGCAGCAGAGCAGCAACAGCAGCTCGTTGAAGACCAGCAGCAGCAGGAGGCACAGCTTGATGGCAGCAGCAGACCAGGAGGAGAAGAGCAGCAGCAGTCGCACTTTGAAGAGCAGCAGCAGCAGCTCGTTGAAGAAGAGCAGCAGCAGCAGCAGAGAAGAGGAGGGGAGAGGCTCGATGAAGAGAGGAGCGGCGGCCGGCGGCGGCCGCGGCGGCGGCCGCGGCGACCAGAGGCGGCGGCGGCGGCTGGGGAACCTAACCCTAGCTCTTATACCATGTTATGAAGTGAGCCTATATTCCATCGGGCCAACAGGCCAGCACATATACATGAAGGGAAATAAGCAAAGAAGCCCCTATACAATATGATAACTACACACACAGCACAACCCTGTTCTAACATGAACATCCTAAAATCTGTATTTGTTTGCTTAGCCGAGAACAGTTTGAATTGTGTATTTGCATCCTGATTGAGACCTTGTTTAACTATAGTGGTAATGTAATGAAAACCTTGTATTTGACAACCAACCGATGGTTTCATGTAATATATAATTAGCACAATATGTTTGATCTGTTCAAATGCATCACTCCCTCCGTTTTTATTTACTACGCATATTAGTTTTGACTAAGTTTATAGAAAATAATATGAACTTTCACAATAAAAAATATATATGATGTGAAAAATATTCAATGATGATTCTAATGGTATTGATTTGGTATCGCGGATGTTAATAATTTTTGTATAAACTTGGCCAAAGTTTGACTTGAGACGAAACTAATATGCAGAGTAAATAAAAACGGAGGGAGTATCATATAGCCAATATGCCAAAATCATTTAAATACACTGTCTATGACATCAAACAATTGTAATTTCAGTTAAAAACCATGAAAACCGACAATCTGCGACAAAAAGAGCTCTTAATCAAGTCATTTTGATTATAACAGTACAATCAGCACCTATTCCCAATCTACAGAACAACAGAGGACATTATGATCATTTTAGCACGCTTCTGCAGCAGCTGCAGCTGCTACAGCGCAACTACCAAACGCCTGTATCTTGGCTCCAATCTTTCAGCCGCAGCTATAGCTGCTCCTTTCAGCCGGAGCTGTTGCAGCTGCAGCTGTGGAAGTTGCAGCTATAACAAGCATGCCCTAAGCAGAAGTACTGTTGAGAAATGTAGGTGACATCTCAAGGCTTACTGGACTGATGCTTAACCTAAATACTGAACAACTTTTCAGTGTGTAAGAGTATGACGGCATAGGCGGATTGCAGATAATGAATTTAAACATGCAGACATGGATCATGTTAACAGACCAGATACATTACCTTTAGAGTACTATCCATACTTCTTGACAGAAGAATCTGCCCATCAGTAGAAAACTTAACCCCAGTGATATCTTCTGTATGTGCTTTTTCAACATGAATATCTGGTCTGCTTCCCCATCCAGTCTTTATGGTCCAGAGCTACAAAAGACATATGAGGTCATACAATGTATTAACCAAACCATCTAATTAAACTCAAAGTGATAGGACAGTTTAGAGATTGTGCAATATATGAAGTACCTGAATGGAACCATCCCCCACGCCAGCAACAATCCGCTTGCCTTCATGATCCCATGCACATGAAGTAACAGGAATTCGCATTGGTCTTTTTAACTTTGGTTTGATGACCTATTGAAAATGTAATGACAAAAATTCAGTATTCCACAATAGAAAATGGTAGGAGCTTCAATCATACTACATAACAAGTGGTTCAACTTTAAGCAAATGTTGGTGCAAAAATGAACAAATATCAGAGCATTTCAGGGTTATTATATTACTGGGACCTTCTCCTCAAAATGATGCACTGCTATCTAGCGAATAGAACGATTAGTTCAACGTACCTGCTTTTGACTGCTAAAGTCTGAAACATCCCAGAGACGTAATGATCCATCTTCCGATGAGGTCAATATAGTTTCTTTTGACTTGGGATTCCATTCACCACCAGTTAGTCCAGAAATGTGACCCTTTGTATTCTTCAGATCACGGATATACATATCACCCTTAACAAACTCACCAAGTGAAAGCCCGTCTCGGTCATATATCTGTTAGGAGACATAATGATAAATAACATGGTATTGATTTCTAGGCGTCACAGTTTTTGGTGATTCAGGAAGATAGCAAACCAGAATACCTTGGCCTGAGCTGAACCCGTGACACATAAGAATCGGTCCGATGTTGGACTCCAGCTTAGGCTACGAACTTGATGCCCCTCACAAGGTTCTAATTGCCTAAATGACTGTAGCTTCGAGTTCATGCCTTGGAAGTCATACATCCGTATTGTATAATCATAGCTGCCAGAGAGCACTCGGGATCCTGTAGGGTCAACAGCAAGGGCTGAGACAACCTGCAAATGAAATAAATGATTATTAAAACCAGCAAAATAGATTTACTTGAAACTAGCAATGTAACCCGGACGACTCTTCATAGCATCACAGGAGGCACCATTGAGGATCACCCCAAGAGCACGCAAGTTGGTATTCGACTAAATTTGTCAATTCTAAGGTTGGCTAGCTAGGTGAAAAGCCTTTTAGTTTTAGCCTCTTTTTTTTCTGCTGTTCTTTTTCTTTGTCAGACTAGGTATATTTGTTGCCTTTTTTATTTGTTTTTTTGAGTTGTAGACTTTTAGTTATAAGGCCCGCATCATCCTGAAGTTTTTCTTCTAATAAAAAATGGCATGCACTCTGTGTTCGAGAAGAAAAAATATTGAGGATGTACTCAGCTTTACCATGGATTGGACATTGCGCTGTTTCTAGACAACTCATTCTGTTTGAACATGGCTAGAGTTGGCACGATATACTCCAAATTTTGTTCATGCCTCGTTTGGGGTCTTGATAGAAATTCTTTACAGAAAACTTTATGCAGTATAACTCCGCTTATGTTGTCTCAACATAGCCGGTCCCAAGCCCGGGTAAAGGAGGAGGGTTGTGATAGGCTTGGCGAGCCAACGTAAAAACTCAGCCACTCTTATGGAGATGAAACCCAAAAGATTTTCGTTGGGGCGTAACCCTCTCAGCGACGCGCTACATCGGAACCCGGGTGTGGTGGAAAATGGGCAAGGGCCGGGCCGTCACCCCCAAGGTGGCGTGTTGTATCTTGATCCGGATACGGTGGCAAGTGAGCGAGGATCGGGTCGTCGCATCCTTAGTGGCGCGCTACATCGCCGCCCGGATGTAGTGGAAAATGGGCAAGGGTCTTCGCATTTGACTCGACGAGTGCGAAGGGTAAGGAAGCTAGCCGAGCCTAGGAGGATTCGCTTAGGTAGCTGGAACGTAGGGTCTCTGACAGGGAAACTTCGGGAGCTAGTTGATGCAGCGGTGAGGAGAGGTGTTGATATCCTTTGCGTCCAAGAAACCAAATGGAGAGGACAGAAGGCGAAGGAGGTGGAGGATACCGGCTTCAAGCTGTGGTACACAGGGACGGCTGCAAACAGAAATGGCGTAGGCATCTTGATCAACAAGAGCCTCAAGTATGGAGTGGTAGACGTCAAGAGACGTGGGGACCGGATTATCCTGGTCAAGCTGGTAGTTGAGGACTTGGTTCTCAATGTTATCGGCGCGTATGCCCCGCAAGTAGGCCACAATGAGAACACCAAGAGGGAGTTCTGGGAAGGCCTGGAAGACATGGTTAGGAGTGTACCGATTGATGAGAAGCTCTTCATAGGAGGAGACCTCAATGGCCACGTGGGTACATCTAACACAGGTTTTGAAGGGGCGCACGGGGGCTTTGGCTATGGCATCAGGAATCAAGAAGGAGAAGATGTCTTAAGCTTTGCTCTAGCCTACAACATGATTGTAGCTAACACCCTCTTTAGAAAGAGAGAATCGCATCTGGTGACTTTTAGTAGTGGCCAACACTCTAGTCAGATTGATTTCATCCTCTCGAGAAGAGAAGATAGGCGTGTGTGCCTAGACTGTAAGGTGATACCTGGAGAGAGTGTTGTACCCCAGCATAAGCTGGTGGTTGTTGACTTCCGCTTTCGGATTCGTGTCCAGCGGGATAAGCGTGCCAAAGTCGCTAGAACGAAGTGGTGGAAGCTCAAGGGGGAGGTAGCTCTAGCGTTCAAGGAGAGGGTCATTAAGGAGGGCCCTTGGGAGGAAGGAGGAGATGCGAACAATGTGTGGACGAAGATGGCGACTTGCATTCGTAAGGTGGCCTCGGAGGAGCTTGGAGTGTCCAGGGGAAGGAGAAGCGAAGATAAGGATACCTGGTGGTGGAATGATGATGTCCAGAAGGCGATTAAAGAGAAGAAAGATTGCTTCGAACGCCTATACCTGGATAGGAGTGCAGACAACATAGAGAAGTACAAGATGGCGAAGAAGGCCGCAAAGCGAGCTGTTGGTGAAGCAAGGGGTCAGGCATATGAGGACCTCTACCAACGGTTAGGCACGAAGGAAGGTGAAAGGGACATCTATAAGATGGCCAAGATCCGAGAGAGGAAGACGAGGGATATTGGCCAAGTCAAATGCATCAAGGACGAAGCAGGCCAACTCTTGGTGAAGGACGAGGAGATTAAGCATAGATGGCGGGAGTACTTCGACAAGCTGTTCAATGGGGAGAATGAGAGTTCTACCATTGAACTGGACGACTCCTTTGATGAGACCAGCATGCGTTTTGTGCGGCGAATCCAGGAGTCTGAGGTCAAGGAGGCTTTAAAAAGGATGAAAGGAGGCAAGGCGATGGGCCCTGATTGTATCCCCATTGAGGTGTGGAAAGGTCTCGGGGACATAGCGATAGTATGGCTAACCAAGCTTTTCAACCTCATTTTTCGGGCAAACAAGATGCCAGAAGAATGGAGACGGGGTATATTAGTACCAATCTTCAAGAACAAGGGGGATGTTCAGAGTTGTACTAATTACCGTGGAATTAAGCTGATGAGCCATACAATGAAGCTATGGGAGAGAGTCATTGAGCACCGCTTAAGAAGAATGACAAGCGTGACCAAAAATCAGTTTGGTTTCATGCCTGGGAGGTCGACCATGGAAGCCATTTTCTTGGTACGACAACTTATGGAGAGATATAGGGAGCAAAAGAAGGACTTGCATATGGTGTTCATTGACTTGGAGAAGGCCTATGATAAGATACCGCGGAATGTCATGTGGTGGGCCTTGGAGAAACACAAAGTCCCAGCAAAGTACATTACCCTCATCAAGGACATATACGATAATGTTGTGACAAGTGTTCGAACAAGTGATGTCGACACTGATGACTTCCCGATTAAGATAGGACTGCATCAAGGGTCAGCTTTGAGCCCTTATCTTTTTGCATTGGTGATGGATGAGGTCACAAGGGATATACAAGGAGATATCCCATGGTGTATGCTCTTTGCGGATGATGTGGTGCTAGTTGACGATAGTCGGACGGGGGTAAATAGGAAGTTAAGAGTTATGGAGACAAACCTTGGAATCGAAAGGGTTTAGGCTTAGTAGAACTAAAACCGAGTACATGATGTGCGGTTTCAGTACTACTAGGTGTAAGGAGGAGGTTAGCCTTGATGGCCAGGTGGTACCTCAGAAGGACACCTTTCGGTATTTGGGGTCAATGCTGCAGGAGGATGGGGGTATTGATGAAGATGTGAACCATCGAATCAAAGCCGGATGGATGAAGTGGCGCCAAGCTTCTGGCATTCTCTGTGACAAGAGAGTGCCACAAAAGCTAAAAGGCCAGTTGTACAGGACGGCAGTTCGACCCGCAATGTTGTATGGCGCTGAGTGTTGGCCGACTAAAAGGCGACATGTTCAACAGTTAGGTGTGGCGGAGATGCGTATGTTGAGATGGATGTGTGGCCACACGAGGAAGGATCGAGTCCGGAATGATGATATACGAGATAGAGTTGGGGTAGCACCAATTGAAGAGAAGCTTGTCCAACATCGTCTGAGATGGTTTGAGCATATTCAGCGCAGGCCTCCAGAAGCTCCGGTGCATAGTGGACGGCTAAAGCGTGCGGAGAATGTCAAGAGAGGGCGGGGTAGACCGAATTTGACATGGGAGGAGTCCGTTAAGAGAGACCTGAAGGATTGGAGTATCACCAAAGAGCTAGCTATGGACAGGGGTGCGTGGAAGCTTGCTATCCATATGCCAGAGCCATGAGTTGGTTGCGAGATCTTATGGGTTTCACCTCTAGCCTACCCCAACTTGTTTGGGACTAAAGGCTTTGTTGTTGTTGTTTGTTGTTGTAAAACTTTATGCAGTATGTGACACACGTCGAGAAAATTTCTTAGAATAACACCGTGTGAAACAAACAGTGAAACAGAAGGTGAGCTTCCACAGCTTATCTTCAAGGATGAGCTTAATTCGGCTAAATCATTTGTGAAAGAACTAAGAAACCTGAGAGCTCCCACAACTATCCAGAACTAATCGAGCAAACCTAGTTGTCCAACCACATCAACCTTAACAATTCCAAAGGTAAAACAACTCAGCTGTAGAAAAGGAAATAATTCTGGGCGTGGTTACCTTGGTGTGCCCCCGCAGAACAATTTCGTTGCTGAGAGGAATCCTGCCGAAATCATCCCCATCATCATCCATATCATCGTCGTCGTCATCCTCGTCGTCGTCGTCCTCGTCATCCTCATCCCCCTCCTTCGACGGTGGCGGCCGAGGCGGCCCAACCATGCTGCCGTCCTCGTCCTCCACCTCCGCGTGCGCAGACGGCCGCTGTGGCGGCCGAGGCGGCCCAATCAGACCGCCACCCTCCTCGTCATCCTCCTGGATAGGAGCCAATTCCTTGGGCGGCCTAGGGGGTCCGACAACGGCGCCACCGACATCGTCCTCCTCGGCGGCGGCAGAGGTGGAGGGGTTGGAGCTAGGGTTTTGGGGCTTGCGGAGGGTGGAGGAGTGGGAGGCGGCGCTGGGGCGGGTGGGCGCCTTGCCAAATGAGGTCGGGAAGAAGGCGCGCATCATCGCCTCCTCGTCCATCTCGCCGCCGTCCGCCATAGGTCACTCGTCGCCGGCGAGTTCGGGAATAGAGATGGGTGCTGCCGCGAGTTTTTCTTTTTTCGACGAGCGTTCGAGCGCACGGGCTCTGTGTCCGGGCCTCTGTAGCCGAACTGATCGAGCCACCGCTGGCTGCTCGTAGCGAAGGTCTCAAATTCGTGTCGTGTTCGTCCGACAATCCTACAAGGTAACTTTCCTAACTGCTCCCTCGTTCCCGGTTTACAGGCTCATCTCAAAAATATCGGTTTCCCGTTTTATAAGTCAATTGATTGTTTCTCATTACATGATCATATTTCAAGATGCAATAATTCATTACATACAAGAATTGTGAGAAACTTGACCAATGCATGTACTTCATGCATGCATGCATGCATTGCATTTAATGCATTGGTAAACACAATTCTTTAAAGAAAACGAGCGCATTAATTGAGTGCTTTAACAAACCATGAGAATTATTCCACCACTCATCATCTACCTTGGTTGATGAGATTTTTGAATTGAGCCATATAAACCGAAATGAGGTAGTGATTAACTTCACCCCGATATAGGGCAGGAGCTGAAGCCAAGCACAACAGAGTGTTACAAGATATGAAGACACGAGTCACAGCACAGATGAACGAGATGCTAGAAAAAGAGTATACCCTCAAGGAAGTTAAGAAACAATTGAGGAAATGGGGGATCTTAAAACCCCCGATGCGGATGGTATACCAACGACTTTTTATAAGAGATTCTAAAGTACGGTGGGTGATGCGGTTACACAAAAAGTGTTACATGTCTTGCGAGGCGGCTGTATACCGGAGGGATGGAACGAAACAATTGTTGTGCTTATCCCAAAGGTGCGAAACCTTGATCGAATCAAAGATCTACACCCTATTAGCCTCTGCAATGTGGTGTACAAACTTGTGTCAAAAGTTATTGCCAACAGGCTCAAGATGCTCTTGGATGAGCTAATCTCTGACAACCAGAGTGCATTTATGCCGGGAAGATTGATATCGGATAATACTATTCTTGCATATCTATAACTGCAGAAGTGCAGATTTCGACCTCAGAGGATGACACATCTAGCGTGCGATGCACGGCTCCCGTGCGAATTCGTCCCCGACCTCGGAGCGTCGCTCCTGATTTTCCGGCCGGGGTTCCTCCTCCGGCGAAGGGGACGGCTGGCCCTACTCAACGCCGACGAGGTGACGGTAGACGCGCGAGGCTGGCGCGATGACATGGTCCTCAACGTGGGTGGCGTGGTACAATTCCCATGTCATATCGCAAAAATTGTGGCGCACGGGGAGACGGCGTGGTCACGATGCAAGTCCCGAGGTGAGTAATGGCAGACGAGGGGAGCGGAGGGGATATTATACCCCAGGACTGCCCGACTCCTCTCATTTCCCGTCCTCGCTCTCCATTCGACCATCTCTCTCGCGCTCTGCTCTCCCCCGCTCCACCATGCCGCGGGTTAGGGTTCGATGTCGATCCGCGAGCAGCAGATTTGGGCGCTCGCCGACGGTGACGAGGTGCGGTTGGGACGGCTGAGGGAGATCAACAGGTGGTTCCCGAAGGCGAAGATGCTCAACGACGTTGCGAGGATGGTGCGCGACAAGCTCGACGAGGAGGAGATCCAGCGTTGCTTCCGCAACTACGACAGGCAGCCGGCGATGGGGGTCCTGCTTTGGGCGATGCTCGAGGTGAAATCCCCAATCCCGGAGCAGAAGCGCAAGTGGAAGGTCTTTAGATCCCTCTGCTACAGCCAGATCCAGCCGCAGCCACCGCCATCGCCGCCGTCGCCGATGGAGGTGGTGATGGGGCTGCCGGTGCCTGGTTCGCGGATGGCTCTGATTATGATCGAGGAGGACGGCGAGGAGGTGGTGACGCCAAGGAGGAAGCAGAAGAGGATCGTGACGGAGCTGCCGAGGCGCTCTCTGCGCTTCCCCAGGCGCTTGCAGCGCCTTCGCGCCCTTTCCCGCCTCTAGTAGGGGCCTCGCCGGCTGGCAGCCGCTTTTGGTTGCTGGCCGGAGAGGGCTCCGATGAGGAGGGTGTCGTGGTTTTGTCACGGCAGATGTCCTCGTGAAAGGACTTAGTCGTGGAGCCATCGCAACGGGTTAGCTTGAAGGGGTTAAAGCGGACACAGGGACGCAAGAGAGTTTATACTAGTTCGGCCCCTTCGATGAAGGTAAAAGCCTACGTCTAGTTGTGATGGAATTGATGGGGTTTCGATGACTAGGGAGCAAACAAGCTTCGCCTAAGTCTCGAGTTGTTGTCTGTTGTCCTTGAACCACCGCCGGGTCGTCCCCTTATATACACGGGTGACGCCCGTCGGTTCACAGAGTCCCAATACCGACTCATAGATGTGTCCGGTTTGGTCTCTACTTATTCCTAACTTACAATACAAATTACATACCAACGCCGGTTTACGGCAACAGGCCTTGAACCGACTATGGGCCTTGAGCCCTCATCTGCCTTCTTGGGCTTTAACATAGTTAACTACTGACGAAGTTAACCCGACCTAGATAGGCCGGTTTACACCCAGTAGTGATATCCCCAACATTAGGCCCCAGATTGATTTGAACAGGTTCATGTCAATCCTTAGCAAAAATCTTCATCTTCAACATCTTCTTGTAGTTTGTTGAACCGCCGTGATGTCATCTTCTCTGGTCGTTGTAAACCGGCGTGACGTCACCTGTTATAAAGAACCTTATCCGTGATACCTTTTTTGTTTAATAGGTCTGCGACAATTAAGGCCACAACTTTGTTTCCAAACCCACGGTCCCTTGATTTTCGCGCCTGACACATGTCCCTTGCCTTATAAATAGGACCGAAGGGTCATTTCTTTTTCCCCTTCGTGCCCTTCTGCTTCGTCTTCCCTCGTCGTCCAGCTTCGGAGCTCCGCCGCCGTGGACGACCTCTGCTCCAACCTTGGCCGCTGCATCACCCTGATTGTACCAGAGCATCGCGACGACCTTTTGTTTCTTCCTCGGCTCCGGTGAGTTCTTCACCTTTTCCTTCGTAGATCCGCTCTAGGGTTTCCAAGTTCTTCAGTGTTCATCCTCTGCTTCGTACTCATATGATAGATCTTAGATGAACCTGTGAACCTTTGCTCTGTGTAGCGGTAGTTTTTAGCATCCGCCTTCACTTACATGCCTCAAGACCATAGATCTACCTGTATCTCTGCCCATTGATTCGGTACTGTTCTTTTTTGAACCTTGAATATTTTCCTTCTTTTCTGAACTTGCTTCAGATCCGTCGCTGTAGAGAAATCTTATGAAATCTGTTTCTGTACACTTACCCATCCGCAATCTCAACTGTTTCAATGCTTAGATCCGGCGGTTTAACTTTGTAGAAAAATTGCCAAACCGATATATACCATTAGTCCCCTTGTTGAACCGCCAGATGTTGTTGCTTCATAAAGCTCCGGTTTAGATAGAGCTGTCTCCGGTTTAACATTGTACATACCAGTGTACTTTAATCAATGCATTCTTGAACCGGAATCACCTATCTTGTAGATTTCATCATGGCCAAGCAAGTATATGAGTGCAACTGGGTTCCTTCTCGCGTCACAGAGACTCAACTGAACAATTTAGTCCTGATCGGCGCTTTAGGCAGCAAAAACACCATCCATTGGAGGGTCCCTGGCAAAGAATGCCCTCCCACACCTCAAGAAGGAGAGGTCGTCGTTTTCGTAGATCACTTAGCCCGGGGCTTTAAGCCGCCCGGTTCTAAATTTTACCGGGACGTTTTAGCCAATTTTCAACTCCGCCCACAAGACACTGGCCCCAACTCTGTTACAAACATGTGTCACTTCCAAGTGCTCTGTGAGGTGTTCTTTCAAGAGGAGCCCACAGTTGAGTTGTTCAGAGACTTTTTCCATCTAAACCGCCGTACTGAGTTTACTGACGGGTCCAATACGGAATTGGGTGGTGTGGCGATTCAGAAAAGGAAAGAGGTCACATACCCTCACGCCAAACTGCACAGCCACCCCAAAGAGTGGAATCAAACATGGTTCTATTGCAAAGACACCTCCCCTGCTGGTGAAAATCATTTGCTTGGCTTTCGTCCGGAGCGGCTTAGCAATACACACCCCTTTCCACAAAGGTTGACTGCCAAGGAGAGAAGCAAATATGCTCCTCAACTGTCCAAGCTCAGAGCCTTCATGGCCAATGGTTTAACAGGAGTCGATCTCGCTCGCTGTTGGATATCATGGAGCATACTGCCCCTTAGTCAGCGCTCCGGTTTGATGTGCGAGTATACTGGCAGTGTTGATGACCCACTGCGACATGCTAACATCCATCTCACCGACGAAGAAATCACAGAGGCTGTGAATAAAATGCTGAATGAACCGGAACACATCTGTGCTCGAACTGGCCTGCTTCCCTTCTGTGCCACCAACAAACCGCCAGCTGTAAGAGTTTGATTTTTCTTTTTACTGAACCTGTTATTGATATATCTGGTCATTGTTTAATATCAATGTCTGTTTAAACAGGGTAATGATCCGTTTTGGAGTAAGAAACTTCCACAGGAGAAGCCAGAAAAAACAGACAAACCGGAACGACCAACCCGGCCAAAGACTAAAGTCGTGAAACGGCCTGCTCATAAGAAGAAAACCACTGCATCTTCTGATCCGACCCCTAATGATGATGTGGGTAATCCGGACCTTGAGGTAGAGCTTGACTCACTTGGCTTATTTTTCATGCACCTTATTGATGATGATATTTGTCAGGATGATGCCAAAGCCAGCCATGCTGATGCTGCAGAGGTAATTATTCTCTCTTCCGATTCAGACCCTTTGCGTTCACTAAAAATCCATCAGGCAAACCGGAAGGTTAAATTTTCTCATCCTCTTGCTTACTTGGATCCCAAATTTCTTATGAAGACCCAACAGCACGAAGCTCGCCGCACAACCCGGCACAGCGGCCAGGTAGTTACCTCCGCCGGTTTACCGAACAGTCCGGTTCGGAAATGCCGTTCAGAGGTCTCTAATTTGCTTGTCAGTGCTTGTCCTAAAGCGGGCTGTTTTCGTCAACCTCTTAATCCATCTGACTCCGATTATCAGGTTACTTCCCACTCATCCTCTGGCGAGTCATCGGCTACTCAGCTGCCACCGCTCAAAACGGTGCTTGGGTAAGCTATACTTATCACAATATTTCCGGTACATCACCTTGGAACATATGTTGTATTTGACTTTGTTATTCCTTTCAGGGCCAAGCCTAGGCCGAGCAAGAAGGCTCGCCTGGATAAAGCGGCCGAGGAGGACGCCGTCCCTGAACCGGGTAAAACACCGGATCTTGAAGCGACTATTCCTGAAGATATACCCAATGATCCACCACAGCAAGATGGTGATTTTATTGCTGAAGAAAGGCCTATTGATACCTCAAGTCCTGTCAACCAGCCCACAAGCCCCATCCGGTTTGGAAGATCCACCAGTCCATCCCAGCTTGCTGACAAACTGACTGCGCCAGTGCAAACCGGTGATGCTAAGGATGATGAAGTTGTAATTACTGGCATTGGCCGTACAGAGCCCAGCAACCCTGTTGTTTTATCCAAGCATACCGCCAAAGAAGAATTTGCTGCCATGGGCAAAGGCAAGTGGAATGTTGACTTGGCGACCTATGCTGCTCTGAATGCCCAAGATCTTCATTCTGGCTACCTGAACCGGCTGTATACTAGCCGTGATTATGAAGCTGGTCTGGTGAATATGATGAAAGAGAAATTTGAGGTAACTTTCATGTACTTTTTCCTGTTTGTCACGGCAGATGTCCTCGTGAAAGGACTTAGTCGTGGAGCCATCACAACGGGTTAGCTTGAAGGGGTTAAAGTGGACACAGGGACGCAAGAGAGTTTATACTAGTTCGGCCCCTTCGATGAAGGTAAAAGCCTACGTCTAGTTGTGATGGAATTGATGGGGTTTCGATGACTAGGGAGCAAACAAGCTTCGCCTAAGTCTCGAGTTGTTGTTTGTTGTTTGTTGTCCTTGAACCGCCGCCGGGTCGTCCCCTTATATACACGGGTGACGCCCGTCGGTTCATAGAGTCCCAGTACCGGCTCATAGATGTGTCCGGTTTGGTCTCTACTTATTCCTAACTTACAATACAAGTTACATACCAATGCCGGTTTACGGCTACAGGCCTTGAACCGACTATGGGCCTTGAGCCCTCATCTGCCTTCTTGGGCTTTAACATAGTTAACTACTGACGAAGTTAACCCGGCCCAGATAGGCCGGTTTACGCCCAGTAGTGATATCCCCAACAGAGGGGGAGGGGATTCTCTCTCCGACTTCTTCAGGTTCGTCCCCATCCAAATACTTAATCTCTACTTCGTTAATTGATGTAGATGAGATTATTAGGGGGTGAGGGGATCAGATAAGTTGGGGGAAAAGAGAAGCGTATTAGGAAAATTCAGAAACTCCATAAAAATGAAAATGCAGAGAAAGAGTTTGAATCTGAAGGTTTAGCTGAGATTAAGAAACAGATAGGTTGGGATTTAGGGGTTGAGGTGGTGTTCGATGCTAAAACTGTCCAAAATTACATGAGGCATGGAAATTTCTAGCCCATTAATAATTGGTACGAGGAGGATTCCGTTGACTTTGGTGAAATTGCTATCAGCGAAACTCCAATTGTACCCTGTAAAAAAAGGGGAGGATGATGTAAGATAGGAAAATGAGAATGAAAACCCAAATGGAAAGTGGGTGGTGAGATTTGGTGGTATGGTTGGTAGAAAAGTGTTAGCTGACATGGACTTGGACTTGGCCTGCTGGGCTCTCGATAGCCCAGGCAGTGAGCAAGCCCAAGCACAGGAGGGGTGGGTGGAGCCTATAAAAAGGCAGAGACAGGGAGAAAGTGAGAGATGCGACCTAACTCTAGGGTTTACCCCCCAGCCGCCAAGAGAGGAAGAAGAGAGCATGGCTGGTAACTTCGGCAGGGGTTTTAGTGGGGGGTGGGAAACAATAGAGGAGGGAGATTTGGAGACTTTGATGGGAGAAAAATAGGGCAATTCGGTGGAGGAGATAGAAGCAGATCCAATTCTTCAGATAATTCCTTTGATTTTCGTGGCAGAGGAGGGGTTCGTTCGGGCTTTGGATTCAACTTTGGGAGAGGGAGTGGTGGATCTGATCCTCCTAGTGATGAATCTGGGGAAGCAAAGTTTGGCAGATTAAAGAGGGAAGAAGAGAGAGTGGTGACAGAAAAGAAGAAGCTGGCTGGGGAAGAGCAAAGAGAAGGCAGAGAGAAGGAAGAGGGGAACATCAACCCCAGTCAACAGCAACAGATATTGAGCGCTCTTTTCTCACTATTAGTGCAAGGAATGAACAAAAGCAGTTTGCCAGGGGTTGACAATGAGAAAACCAAATCTGAAGGGAGTTCGGGCAAAGAAACAACCAAGGGAGCTAAGGCTGGAGAAGAATGTTGGAAATATACCCTAGAGGCAATAATAAAATGGTTATTATTATATTTCCTTGTTCATGATAATTGTCTACTGTTCATGCTATAATTGTGTCATCCAGAAATCGTAATACATGTGTGAATACATAGACCACAACATGTCCCTAGTGAGCCTCTAGTTGACTAGCTCGTTGATCAATAGATGGTTACGGTTTCCTGACCATGGACATTGGATGTCATTGATAACGGGATCGCATCATTAGGAGAATGATGTGATGGACAAGACCCAATCCTAAGCCTAGCACAAGATCGTGTAGTTCGTATGCTAAAGCTTTTCTAATGTCAAGTATCTTTTCCTTGGACCATGAGATTGTGCAACTCCCAGATACCGTAGGAATGCTTTGGGTGTGCCAAACGTCACAACATAACTGGGTGGTTATAAAGGTGCACTACGGGTATCTCCGAAAGTATCTGTTGGGTTGGCACGAATCGAGACTGGGATTTGTCACTCTGTATGACGGACAGGTATCTCTGGGCCCACTCGGTAAGACATCATCGTAATGAGCTCAATGTGACTAAGGGGTTGGTCACGGGATGATGTGTTACGGAACGAGTAAAGAGACTTGCCGTAACGAGATTGAACAAGGTATCGGTATACCGACGATCGAATCTCGGGCAAGTGTTATACCGGTAGACAAAGGGAATCGTATACGCGATTGATTGAATCCTTGACATCGTGGTTCATCCGATGAGATCATCGTGGAACATGTGGGAGCCAACATGGGTATCCAGATCCCGTTGTTGGTTATTGGTCGGAGAGATGTCTCGGTCATGTATGCATAGTTCCCGAACCTGTAGGGTCTACACACTTAAGGTTCGGTGACGCTAGAGTTGTAATGGGAATTGTATGTGTTTCGAAAGTTGTTCGGAGTCCCGGATGAGATCCCGGACATCACAAGGAGTTCCGGAATGATCTGGAGGTGAAGATTTATATATGGGAAGTCCAGTTTCAGTCACCCGAAAGGTTTCAGGGTTTATCGGTATTGTACCGGGACCACCGAAGGGGTTCCGGGGTCCACCGAGAGGGTCCACCTGCCCCGAAGGACCTAATGGGCTGTAGTTGGGTGGGAACCAGCCCCTTAGTGGGCTGGTGCGCCCCCAAGGGCCCAAGGCGCCTAGGGTTCGAAACCCTAGGGGGTCGCTGCCCCCCGGGGGGCGGGCGCCCCCCTAGTTGGAAACCCTAAGGGGGCCACTGCCCCCCCCCCCTCGAGGAGCGGCCGCCCCAGCCCCCCCCTCTAGATGGATCTAGGGGGCCGACCCCCTCTCCCCTCCCCCCAAATAGTGGGGGGGTGGGAGGGCAACCGCACCCCTTCTCCTGGCGTAGCCCTCCCCCCTTCCTACACCTTCTCCTCCTCCGTAGCGCTTAGCGAAGCTCTGCCGGAGAACCACGAGCTCCATCACCACCACGCCGTTGTGCTGTCGGAGCTCTCCCTCAACTTATCCTCCCCCTTGCTGGATCAAGAAGGAGGAGACGTCCCCGGGTTGTACGTGTGTTGAACGCGGAGGCGCCGTCGTTCGGCGCTTAGATCGGAATCAACCGCGATCTGAATCGCTACGAGTACGACTCCTTCATCCGCATTCTTGTAACGCTTCTGCATTGCGATCTTCAAAGGTATGAAGACGCACTCCCCTCTCGTTGCTAGTAAACTCCATAGATTGATCTTGGTGATGCGTAGAAAATTTTTAATTTCTGCAACGATCCCCAACAGTGGCATCATGAGCTAGGTCTATGCGTAGTTTCTATGCACGAGTAGAACACAAGTTGTTGTGGGCGTCGATTTTGTCAATTTACTTACCGTTACTAGTCTTATCTTGATTCGGCGGCATCGTGAGATGAGGCGGCCCGGACCGACCTTACACGCACACTTACGTGAGACGGGTTCCACCAACTGACATGCACATAAGGTGGCTAGCGGGTGTCTGTCTCTCCCACTTTAGTCGGATCGGATTCAATGAAAAGGGTCCTTCTGAAGGGTAAATAGAAATTGGCATATCACGTTATGGTTTTGGCGTAGGTAAGAAACGTTCTTGCTAGAAACCTATAGCGTCCACATAAAATTTGCAACAACAATTAGAGGACGTCTAACTTGTTCTTGCAGCATATGTTGTGTGATGTGATATGGCCAAAAGGATGTGATGAATGATATATGTGATGTATGAGATTGATCATGTTCTTGTAATAGGAATCACGACTTGCATGTCGATGAGCATGACAACCGGCAGGAGCCATAGGAGTTGTCTTAATTTATTGTATGACCTGCGTGTCAATGAAAACGCCATGTAATTACTTTACTTTATTGCTAACCATTAGCCATAGTAGTAGAAGTAATAGTTGGCGAGACAACTTCATGAAGACACGATGATGGAGATCATGATGATGAAGATCATGGTGTCATGCCGGTGACGATGATGATCATGGCGCACAGAAGATGGAGAACAAAAGGAGCAAAATGACATTGGCCATATCATGTCACTATTTGATTGCATGTGATGTTTATCATGTTTTACATCTTATTTGCTTAGAACGACGGTAGCTTAAATAAGATGATCCCTCGCAATAATTTCAAGAAAGTGTTACCCCTAACTGTGCACCATTACGAAGGTTCGTTGTTTCGAAGCACCACGTGATGATCGGGTGTGAGAGATTCTAACGTTCGAATAGAACGGGTGTAAGCCAGATTTACACACGCAATACACTTAGGTTGACTTGACGAGCCTAGCATGTACAGACATGGCCTCGGAACACGGAAGACCGAAAGGTCGAACATGAGTCGTATAGAAGATACGATCAACATGAAGATGTTCACCGATGATGACTAGTCCGTCTCACGTGATGATCGGACACGGCCTAGTTGACTCGGATCATGTATCACTTAGATGACTAGAGGGATGTCTATCTGAGTGGGAGTTCATTAAATAATTTGATTAGATGAACTTAATTATCATGAACATAGTCTAAAAACTTTGCAATATGTCTTGTAGATCAAATAGCCCATGCTAATGTTGCCCTCAACTTCAATGTGTTCCTAGAGAAAACCAAGCTGAAAGACGATGGTAGCAACTACACGGACTGGGTCCGTAACCTGAGGATTATCCTCACAGCTGCCAAGAAAGTATATGTCCTTGAAGCACCGCTAGGTGATGCACCTGTTTTCCTAGCAACTCAAGACGTTATGAACGCCTGGTAGTCGCGTAGTGATGATTACTCCCTGGTTCAGTGCGGCATGCTTTATAGCTTAGAACCGGGGCTCCAAAAGCGTTTTGAGAAGCACAGAGCATATGAGATGTTCCAAGAGATGAAAATGGTTTTCCAATCTCATGCCCGGGTCGAGAGATATGAAGTCTCCGACAAGTTCTACAGTTGTAAGATGGAGGAGAATAGTTCTGTCAGCGAGCACATACTCAAAATGTCTGGGTTGCACAACCGTTTGTCTCAGCTGGGAGTTAATCTCCCGGATGACGCGATCGTTGACAGAATCCTTCAGTCGCTCCCACCTAGCTACAAGAGCTTTGTGATGAAATTCAATATGTAGGGGATGGAAAAGACCATTCCCGAGGTATATTCAATGCTGAAATCAGCGGAGGTGGAGATCAAAAAGGAACATAAAGTGTTGATGGTGAATAAAACCACTAAGTTCAAGACAGGCAAGGGTAAGAAGAACTTCAAGAAGGATGGCAAGGGAGTTGCCGCGCCCGGTAAGCCAGTTGCCGGGAAGAAGCCAAAGCATGGACCCAAGCCTGAGACTGAGTGCTTTTATTGCAAGGGAAACAGTCACTGGAAGCGGAACTGCCCCAAGTACTTAGCGGATAAGAAGGTCGGCAATACAAAGGTATATGTGATATACATGTTATTGTTGTGTACCTAACCAGCGTTCGTAGTAGCTCCTGGGTATTTGATACCGGTGCGGTTGCTTATATTTGTAACTCAAAACAGGAGCTACGAAATAAGCGGAGACTGGCGAAGGACGAGGTGATGATGCACGTCGGAAATGGTTCCAAGGTCGATGTGATCGTTGTCGGCATGCTACCTCTACATTTACCTACGGGATTAGTTTTAAATCCCAATAATTGTTATTTAATACCAGCTTTGAGCATGAACATTGTATTTGGATCTCGTTTAATGTGAGATGCCTACTCATTTAAATCTGAGAATAATGGTTGTTCTATTTATATGAGAGACATGTTTTATGGTCATGCCCCGCCGGTGTAACATCCCAAATTTTCAATTTCGAATGTTATACATAGGTCATTCTTGCATATCATATTTTATTGCAATTTCATTCCGCAATCCTCGAAACCCTAAGCAACTCAAGGACCCTCGGAGAGAGTTGGGGATTTTCCGGTTTTCATATTTGATTTTTATCGAATAATGAAGCGAGGATTTTGATTTTAATTATTTCTCTCCGGAAAACATTTCATATTAAAAGTATATGAGAGGAGATAATATGAATTCTCCAAAATAATTGAAATATTGGAGGAAAAATATTAAAATCATTTATTTGATTTTATTTGGATTTTATTTGCATTAGAAAAACTGCACGTTTTCAAAAATTGCATTTTAGGGCCAAGAAAATGTTCATCTCGTCCTAAATATTTTATTTAAGCGGTGAAAAATTTGTTTTGGCATTTTTATATTTTTATTTTATTTTCTAGGATTTTATTTCTGTCGGTGAAATTATTTTTTTTAAGTTCCAGCCGACTGGGCCGAAACCCAGCCGGGCCGCCGGCCCAACCGCCCGCGCCGCCGCCTTCCTCGCGCGCGTGCCCCCGCTGCCGACTCGGATGAGGAGTCCGAGCCGGACTCCACCACCGCTGCCTTGGCCCCTCCCACAAGCCGCCCCACCCCCTTTATATACGCGTTGCCCGAGCCCCCACCACCACAGCCACCGCCGCCTC
>NC_041380.1:266241766-266249967 GCF_002162155.2 Triticum dicoccoides
CCGCCGCTTGCCACCAGCGCCGCCGCCGAGCCCCGTCGCCCCATGAGCCGCCGCCCCGCCGCCCGACCCCGCCTCGCCGGAGCCACCTCGTCGAGGTACCGCGCCGATCCACCGCTGGTTTTTTTAAAACCGTTCAGTTTTTTTAGAAACCCTAGTTCATTTTTTAGATCGGTTCGCCGGTTTTTTTCTCGGTTCTTCTAATTAGCGGACGTTCGTCCGTACGTTCGTTTAAACGAACGGTTTTCACCCGTTAGTTATAGCTAACGAACGCTCGTTCGTTAGTCTGTTCGTCAGGTTTCTTTTATCGGATTTATCTACGATTATTTCCGATCGCGATTTCTGATACGATCTTAGTTTCTGTTTTTCTTTTCGCTCGTTAGTCGGAATCAGGCGATTCAAGCGCCTAGATCTTCGTCTCGAGACCCTATTTCTGTTTAATCAACTTAAACAAGATTTTGGTACTGTACAATTCGACCTTAGTTTAGATTAGTAAACGGATCTTGTTTCTTTCGCCGTTTGAGTTTCATTGCTCCGTTTGATTCGATTCTTTTTGCAAACCGGAGTTCTTAAGTTGAACTTTCTGGTCAACCTCTCTTATTTGAGTTTTGCTTGTGCATCCTTGCTTGTTGCTTATGTATGATATTGTTTGTTTGCGATAGAATTCCCAGAGTGCGAAGCGTGTTACTATGAGTCCCTAGGATTCGTGGATCGTCGGCAAGGCAAATAACACATTGATCATACCCTTTTCATACCTAGTTTTTATGCATTAGTTCCAATCCTCAAACATTGCATGATTAGGATGTCATTAACTTGTGGGTTGGGAAGTAGTTATTGAGGTAGAACCTATTGCCTTATTACTATCAAACCCTTGGGAGTTACTTCTACGCGTTGCTTATATTGCTATGCTATGCTCGTAGACATGGTTTGGGTTTGAGTGAAATCCATGACAGATGTGAGATTGTTAATTAATGGTTCAACTTAAGGTGGCAACTTAAATAAACATCTGGGTGGATTAAGGCACCTGGGAACCCAGTGTTGTCTGTTTTTTTGGAAATCCCGGGGTACCCGTGTGATCTTCCTAAGGACCGCCACCCAGGCTCAAAGGGAACTGAGATGATTCATGCTAGAAACTTCCGTGTGCAGCCACAAGCTATTATGAGCTCTAGCATAGTTGAGTAAGTTATGTGAAGCTCTTGAAGAGGTGGATCAGCAGGTAGTGGGTTTTGTAGGTTTGGTATGGTCTACCCGGAGTAGAGAGTTAATGTTTCTGAAAGACTATGTCTCGGTCATCCGTTTCTCAAACACCATGTAGTGCGAGAAATCCAACGGAGGCGATCGAGTCTTGTGGGGAAAAGTGCACAAACCTCTGAAGAATGTACAATCTAATCATGGTTAGCCGTGCCCCCGGTTATGGATAGTCTTGAGTATCTAGTACTTGGGTTATCACATGTATCTCATCACTTTTAATTAATATTGTTGGGTTGTTAACTACTTTATTGGGATTGAGATGGGGGTACCTTCTCAATGTTTCAACCACCATGATAGTTAAATTAAAATCTATTCCTTTGTTGTAGGGAAAAATTGGCTTTTCGCAAAAACTATAACCATAGAGCTTTCCACCAGCCAAATATGCATGTAGTGATAGCATTATTCTGTTCATGCTCTACTGTCTTATGTTGCCAGCATATTCCATGTGCTGACCCGTTTTCGGGCTACAACGTATTATGTTGCGGACTTTTCAGACAAGGAGTAAGGTTCATTAGGTCGTTGCCGTGCAGCTCAGCTATGCCGTCGGAGTTGATGGACTCACTTTATCTTCCAAGCCTTCCGCTGTTATCGTATTAGATGGCCTTAAGCCATATTATTGTAGTAAGTTCTCTCTTGAGACATTCGATGTAATAAGTGTGTGATTGCTACTCTGTTATAAATCCTTCGAGTACTATGTGTGTCAGCATTACCGATCCAGGGATGACACTGAAGCACAGAGACTTGACCGTTTGAGGTCGGGTCGCTACAAGATGGTATCAGAGCACACGCTGAGTGTAGGACACTACCACTAAGATAAACTATAGGTCACTCTTCTCTACTCATTTCTGACTCCTCTCCATTTTCTACTCTTTCGGATGACAGGGATGAAGAACAAGTATGTACAACCGGATGAAGACACACCTTTTGGACGCCACTTGAAGGAAGTCACTAGATACTTGAACATTGGAATAACAAGCTTCACCGGGATGTACAGCGCCGCCTTACCAGAAGAGGAGCGCTGGATGATTCAAGTACAAGTTCCAGGAAGGACGTTCTCGCCAACTTCTAAACCCATAGAATTTTCTTTCGAAGCACCCACCTAGAGTCTAGGCAAGAGCATGGCAGCCCACATTACCCTGGGACGCATTGGAGAAGTCTACAAAAGGGAGCTCAAGGACACTATCTACCAGATATGTGGGCGTCGGGACGAGCAATGGGAAGTAATCAGCACCAAGAAGGATAGATCCATTGCAGCTTTCATCCAAGAGTTAAACCAGCACATTCGACGTCAGGAGAACCAGATGTGCGTGGACATGATGGAATTGAAGAAGGCGAAGACTAGGATCATCGAGCTGGAGGAAGAACTCAAGTTTACACGCGATGGATATGAGGAGGAAATTAAAACGCTACTGGAGAAGAATGATGACCTAGTTAAGAAGATCGGAGTATTCATGGGAGGACCAGCACCGGGAGTAGAAGACGATGGTTCCACTTGCCCGAACAACTACATCATCATCGACGACACCGATTCCGATCCTAGTGATCATGACTTTGAAGACGAAGCTGGAGCAGACATCATGGAGTCTTCCACCGATCAAAATTTCTAGATGACCACCATATATTATTAGTATTCCCCCATGTATTTAGTAGTAGTTGAGCACTTTTGCGATAGTTCGAGACCGCTTGTATGCCCTTGCTTGATTGATTGAGTGAAATGATTGTGTTTGTCTCATGTGCATATGTGTAGTGCTTTCTCATTAGACCCCTTTTCTATTCTGATCTCTTCCATCTAAACCCACCAGATGCCTCTGAGACGTGACACCGGTTTTGCTTTCCCACCGGAGCTCACTCAGTTGATCCAACAGCAGAATGCCTTGATGTAATTGCTAGTTCAGAACCAGGACAACAACAACAACAACAACCTGTCGCCAGTGGACAACCTTGCCCGTTTTCTAAGGTTACAACCGCCGGTGTTTTCCAGTAGCACCGAGCCTATAGTTGCTGATGATTGGCTACACCGTATTGGAAGGGAGTTGACCACCGTAGGTTGCACAGATGCTGAGAAGGTGCACTTTGCCGCACATCAATTGGATGGACCAGCAGCCTTATGGTGGGAGAATTACACGACCACTTTTCCCATAGCCAATGTCACTTGGGACCAGTTCCAGCAAGCTTTCCGCACAACCCATGTCTCAACTGGAGCTATGCAGATGAAGAAGCGGGAGTTTTGCAACTTACGCCAAGGGAACCGTACTGTGGCTCAGTACGTGGATGAGTTTAGCAAGTTATCTCGCTATGCCCCTGATGATGTGGCCACAGATGCCGCGAAGCAGGAGAAGTTTATGGAAGGGCTGAATGATGAGATGAGCATGCAGTTGATGGTAGCAACCTTCAACAATTACCAGGAGTTGTAGATAAGGCTCTTATGATTGAAGGGAAGCAGCAGCAGATTGAGAGCCGTAAGAGGAAGTACGGACAAGGGAAGTATAACTCAGGAGCTCAGCAGAAGCCTCACCTAACCCCGAACTCAGGAGGACTTGTTCATAACCATGGAGGTCACAACCACACTAGAGGAGGATTGCATAACCACAATGGTGCTAAGAATGGAAATGGGAACGGAGCTAACAACAATCAGAACCCCTCCAACCCAGCCACACCCGCCAAAAGAGACCTAAGTCAAGTTACTTGCTTTAAGTGCGGGAAGACAGGGCACTATGCCAATTATTGCCCTGAAGGAAGGAATGGAAACGAAAATGGGAGCGCCGGGAAGAAGCCTAATACATTCAACAAAGGACAAGTGAACCACGTTAACGTGGAGGAGGTTGAAGAGCAGCCGGACACGGTAATAGGTAAGTTTTTGGTTAAGTCATTTACCGCTCTTGTTCTTTTCGATACTGGTGCATCACATTCATACATATCAAGGGGATTCGTGGATAAGTTTAAACTACCAACCCAAACCCTTAGGACCCCTCTCCTAGTGAGTTCACCTGGAGCAGAGTACATGGCTAGCCGATGGTGCGACCAGATACCCCTAACCATTGGCACACATGTTTTTCCGTCCGACCTAATTATCTTAGAGTCACAAGGATTGGATGTGATATTAGGTATGGACTGGATGTCAAAGTATAGAGGAAGTATTGACTGTGATAGTAAGTCGATTTATCTCACCACCCCGGAGGGAAAAAGGATTAAGTATGTATCTAGGCATGTGCCTAGGAGGAGCCAAGTGAATGCCCTTACGGGAGTTGTTCAGGAAGAAGTGCCTGTAGTGAAGGATTTCCCGGATGTTTTTCCAGAGGAGTTACCAGGCATGCCACCGGATAGAGACATTGAGTTTTTGATAGAGCTATTGCCAGGTACAGGGCCAATATCCAAGAGACCCTATCGGATGCCCGCAAATGATCTAGAGGAAATTAAGAAACAAATCAAGGAGTTATTGGAGAAAGGTTACATTCAAAGAAGTTCATCACCTTGGGGAGCCCCAGTACTTTTGGTTGAGAAGAAGATAAATCCGTAAGGATGGTTGTTGATTATCGAGCTTTGAATGAAGTGACGATTAAGAACAAGTATCCACTGCCGATGATCAGTGATCTGTTTGATCAGCTGCAAGGAGCTAAAGTGTTTTCGAAGATCGATCTACGATCGCGATATCATTAGTTGAAAATTCGAGAGAAGGATATACCAAAGACAATGTTCACCACGCGGTATGGATTATACGAGTATACGGTCATGTCGTTTGGACCGACTAACGCCCCTGCCTATTTCGTGAGCATGATGAACAAGGTGTTCATGGAGTATTTGGACAAGTTTGTTGTGGTGTTTATTGATGATATTATGGTATACTCAAAGAATGAAGAGGAGCACAAGGAGCATTTGCGCTTAGTTCTCGAAAAACTCAGGGAACACCAGTTGTATGCTAAGTTTAGCAAATGCGAGTTTTGGTTGAAGGAAGTCGGATTCCTTGGACATGTTATATCCGGAGACGGTATAGCAGTAGACCCCAGCAAGGTTCAGTCATTCACTGAATGGTTGGCACCCACTTCAGTTAGCGAGATCCGCGGTTTCCTTGGACTCGCAGGATACTACCGGAGATTCATTGAGAATTTTTCCAAGATTGTGAAGCCAATGACTGAACTATTGAAGAAGGATACTAAGTTTAAATGGACAGAAGATTGCGAGGCAAGTTTCCAGGAGTTGAAGAAACGTTTGACTACAGCCCCAATGCTAACACTGCCAGATATACATAAGGAGTTCCAAGTGTATTGCGACGCGTCTCGCTTAGGACTTGGATGTGTGCTTATGCAGGACGGAAGAGTTGTTTCGTATGCCTCATGACAACTAAAACCTCATGAGTTTAACTATGCCACGCATGATTTGGAGCTAGCAGCCGTAGTGCATGCGTTGAAGACTTGGAGACATTACCTTATTGGAAACCGTTGTGATGTGTACACAGATCATAAGAGTTTGAAGTACATCTTCACACAGAAGGAGCTGAACCTTAGGCATAGGAGATGGTTGGAGCTTATAAAGGATTACGATATGAAGCTACACTATCATCCAGGAAAGGCCAATGTCGTAGCAGACGCCTTGAGCCGGAAGAGTTATGCCAATATCCTTGAAAGTAAGGGATTGCCGAAGGAGTTAGCAGAGGATATCATGGAACTTCGATTGGAGATTGTTCCAAGAGGTTTCGTTGCAACAATGGAGGTTCAGTCTACATTGTGGGCAAGATTCAAGAAGCTCAGAAGGATGACAAAGAGATTGCTGAGATAAAGGAGAAGATGAGCAAAGGAAAGGCCAAAGGTTTTCGTGAGGACGAGCACGATATCTTATGGTTTGAGGACCGAGTTTATGTGCCCAATAACCCAGAGATCAGGAAGTTAATACTTCAGGAGGCTCATGACTCACCATACTCGATACACCCTGGAAACACCAAGGTGTATTTGGATTTGAAGGAACGTTTCTGGTGAACTGGTATGAAGAAGGATATTGCCGAGTATGCAGCCGTATGTGATGTATGTCAGAGAGTAAAGGCAGAGCATCAGAAGCCAGTAGGACTGTTACAGCCTATGACGATACCCGAATGGAAGTGGGATAAACTTGGCATGGACTTTATCACCGGATTGCCCAGAACCAAAGCAGGATATGATTCTATATGGGTAGTAGTTGATCGCTTGACCAAAGTGGCTCACTTTATTCCAGTGAAAACCACCTATACAAGTGCGAAGTTAGCCAAGATATATATGTCCAGGATCGTATGTCTGCATGGAGTTCCAAGGACCATTGTATCAGATAGAGGAACACAGTTTACTTCAAAGTTTTGGCATCAGTTACACCAGACTTTGGGAACAAGATTGGAGTTCAGTACATCGTTTCACCCGCAGAAAGATGGACAGACTGAGAGAGTCAATCAGATTTTGGAGGACATGTTGAGAGCCTGTGCGCTAGATTATGGATCTAGCTGGGATGACAATTTGCCTTACGCAGAGTTCTCATACAACAATAGCTACCAAGCCAGTTTGAAGATGGCACCATTTGAAGCCCTATATGGACGTAGGTGCAGAACGCCGTTGATGTGGGATGAGGTAGGAGACCGGCAGTTGTTTGGACCAGACTTGATTAAGGAGTCTGAGGAGAAGGTTAAACTGATTCGTGATAGACAGAAGATTGCTCAGTCCAAGCAGAAGAGTTAAGCAGACTCGAAACGCAAGGAGGTAACCTATGAAATTGGAGATAGAGCATATCTGCGAGTATCCCCCTTGCGAGGAGTGAAACGTTTTGGAGTTAAAGGAAAGTTAGCCCCAAGATTTGTAGGACTGTATCGTGTTTTGGAACGGATGGGAGAAGTTCCCTACAAGTTGGAATTACCTGAGGGATTGTCAGGAGTTCACGATGAATTTCACGTTGCACAGCTGAAGAAGTGTCATGCTGAGATGGCCGATATACCGTTAAGAGATACAGTACCCTTGGAGGCGATTCAGTTGGACAATGATTTGACTTATGAGGAGAAGCCAGTTAAGATTCTTGAGTTTGCCAGTTGAGTCACCCGCAGCAAGGTTATTAAGTTTTGCAAAGTTCAGTGGAGCCACCATACCGAGGATGAAGCCACCTGGGAACGAGAGGGTGATCTCCGCAAAGACCACCCACACCTATTTTCTAGCCAACCCGAATCTCGAGGGCGAGATTCATCTTAAGGGGGGTAGGTTTGTAACATCCCAAATTTTCAATTTGAAATGTTATACATAGGTCATTCTTGCATATCATATTTTATTGCAATTTCGTTCCGCAATCCTTGAAACCCTAAGCAACTCAAGGACCCTCGGAGAGAGTTGGGGATTTCCCGGTTTTCATATTTGATTTTTATCGAATAATGAAGCGAGGATTTTGATTTTAATTATTTCTCTCCAAAAAATATTTCATATTAAAAGTATATGAGAGGAGATAATATGACTTCTCCAAAATAATTGAAATATTGGAGGAAAAATATTAAAATCATTTATTTGATTTTATTTGGATTTTATTTGCATTAGAAAAATTGCACTTTTTCAAAAATTGCATTTTAGGGCCAAGAAAATGTTCATCTCGTCCTAAATATTTTATTTAGGCAGTGAAAATTTGTTTTGGCATTTTTAGATTTTTATTTTATTTTCTAGGATTTTATTTCTGTCGGCGAAATTGTTTTTTTAAGTTCCAGCCGACTAGGCCGAAACCCAGCCGGGCCGCCGGCCCAACCGCCCACGCCGCCGCCTTCCTCGCGCGCGCGTCGCCGCCACCGACTCGGACGAGGAGTCCGAGCCAGACTCCACCGCCGCCGCCTTGGCCCCTCCCCCAAGCCGTCCCGCCCTGCCCCCTTTGTATAAGCGCCGCCCGAGCCCCCCACCACAACCACCGTCGCCTCGCCGCCACAGCCGACCCGAGCCGCGCCGCCTCCCGTTGCCCGCGCCTCGCCGCCG
>NC_041380.1:266250645-266311283 GCF_002162155.2 Triticum dicoccoides
CCAGCGCCGCCGCCGCTTGCCGCCAGCGCCGCCGCCGAGCCCCGCCGCCTCGCGAGCCGCCGCCCGACCCCGCCTCGCCGGAGCCACCTCGTCGAGGTACCGCGCCGATCTGCCGCCGGTATTTTTAAAAACTGTTCGGTTTTTTTAGAAACCCTAGTTCATTTTTTATTCGCCGGTTTTTTCTCAGTTCTACTAATTAGCGGATGTTCGTCCGTACGTTCGTTTAAACAAACGGTTTTGGCCCGTTAGTTACAGCTAACGAACGCTCGTTTGTTAGTCTGTTCATCAGGTTTCTTTTATCGGATTTATCTACGATTATTTTCGATCGTGATTTCTGATCCGTTCTTAGTTTCTGTTTTTCTTTTCGCTCGTTAGTCAGAATCAGGCAATTCAAGCGCCTAGATCTTTGTCTCGAGACCCTCTTTCTGTTTAATCAACTTAAACAAGATTTTGGTACTGTACAATTTCACCTTAGTTCAGATTAGTAAATGGATCTTGTTTCTTTCGCCGTTTGAGGTTCGTTGCTTCGTTTGATTCGATTCTTTTTGTAAACCGGAGTTCTTAAGTTGAACTTTCTGGTCAACCTCTCTTATTTGAGTTTTGCTTGTGTATCCTTGCTTGTTGCTTATGTATGCTATTGTTTGTTTGTGATAGAATTTCTAGAGTGCGAAGCGTGTTACTACGAGTCCCTAGGATTCGCGGATCGTTAGCAAGGCAAGTAACACATTGATCATACTCTTTTCATACCTAATTTTTATGCATTAGTTCCAATCCTCAAACATTGCATGATTAGGATGTCATTAACTTGTGGGTTGGGAAGTAGTTATTGAGGTAGAACCTATTGCCCTGTTACTATCAAACCCTTGGGAGTTACTTCTACGCGTTGCTTATATTGCTATGCTATGCTCGTAGACGTGGTTTGGGTTTGAGTGAAATCCATGACAGATGTGAGATTGTTAATTAATGGTTCAACTTAAGGTGGCAACTTAAATAAACATCTGGGTGGATTGAGGCATCTGGGAACCCAGTGTTGTCTGTTTTTGGAAATCCCGGGGTACCCATGTGATCTTCCTAAGGACCGCCACCCAGGCTCAAAGGGAACTGAGATGATTCATGCTAAAAACTTCCGTGTGCAGCCACAAGCTATTATGGGCTCTAGCATAGTTGAGTAAGTTATGTGAAGCTCTTGAAGAGGTGGATCAGCAGATAGTGGGTTTTGTAGGTTTGGTATGGTCTACTCGGAGTAGAGAGTTAATGTTTCTGAAAGACTATGTCTCGTTCATCCGTTTCTCAAACACCATGTAGTGCGAGAAATCCAACGGAGGCGATCGAGTCTTGTGGGGAAAAGTGCGCAAACCTCTGCAGAGTGTACAATCTAATCATGGTTAGCCGTGCCCCCGGTTATGGACAGTCTTGAGTATCTAGTACTTGGGTTATCACATGTATCTCATCACTTTTAATTAATATTGTTGGGTTGTTAACTACTTTAATTGGGATTGAGATGGGGGTACCTTCTTAATGTTTCAACCACCATGATAGTTAAATTTAAATCTATTCCTTTGTTGTAGGGAAAAATTGACTTTTCGCAAAAACTATAACCATAGAGCTTTCCACCAGCCAAATATGCATGTTGTGATAGCATTATTCCGTTCATGCTCTACTGTGTTATGTTGCCAGCATATTCCATGTGATGACCCGTTTTCGGGCTGCAACGTATTATGTTGCAGACATTTCAGACGAGGAGTAATGTTCGTTAGGTCGTTGCCGTGCAGCTCAGCTATGCCGTTGGAGTTGATGGACTCACTTTATCTTCCAAGCCTTCCGCTGTTATCGTATTAGATGGCCTTAAGCCATATTATTGCAGTAAGTTCTCTCTTGAGACATTCGATGTAATAAGTGTGTGATTGCTACTCTGTTATAAATCCTTCGAGTACTGTGTGTGTCAGCATTACCGATCCAGGGATGACACTTAAGCATAGAGACTTGACCGTTTGAGGTCGGGTCGCTACAGCTGGTCAATGGTTTATTCTTATTTAATCTCGAACGTGATGTTACACATATTCATAGCGTGACTGCCAAAAGATGTAAGGTTGATAATGATAGTCCCACATACTTGTGGCACTGCCGCGTTGGTCACATTGGTGTCAAACACATGAAGAAACTCCATGCAGATGGACTTTTGGAGTCTCTTGATTATGAATCATTTGACACGTGCGAACCATGCCTCATGGAAAAAATGACCAAGACTCCGTTCTCCGGAACAATGGAGCAAGTAACAACCTTATTGGAAATCATACATACTGATGTGTGCGGTCCAATGAGCGTTGAGGCTCGCGGTGGTTATTGCTATGCTCTCACCCTCACGGATGACTTAAGTAGATATGGGTATGTCTACTTAATGAAACACAAGTCTGAGACCTTTGAAAAGTTCAAGGAATTTCAGAGTGAGGTTGAGAATCAACGTGACAGGAAAATCAAGTTCTTACAATCAGATCGTGGGGGAGAATATTTGAGCCACGAATTTGGCACACACTTAAGGAAATGTGGAATTGTTTCGCAACTCATGCCGCCTGGATCACCTCAGCATAATGGTGTGTCCGAACGTCGTAACAGCACTCTATTGGATATGGTGCGATCTATGACGTCTCTTACCGATCTACCGCTATCATTTTGGGGTTATGCTATAGAGACTGCCGCATTCACTTTAAATAGGGCTCCGTCGAAACCCATTGAGACGACACCGTATGAATTGTGGTTTGGGAAGAAACCTATGCTGCCGTTTCTGAAAGTTTGCGGATGCGATTCTTATGTCAAGAAACTTCAACCTGAAAAGCTCGAACCCAAATCGAAAAAATGTGTCTTCATAGGATACCCTAAGGAAACTATTGGGTATACCTTCTACCTCAGATCCGAAGGTAAGATCTTTGTTTCCAAGAATGGATCCTTTCTAGAGAAAGAGTTTCTCTCGAAAGAAGTAAGTGGGAGGAAAGTAGAACTTGATGAAGTATTGCCTCTTGAACCGGAGAGTAGCGCAGCTCAAGAAAATGTTTCTGTGGTGCCTGCACCGACTAGAGAGGAAGTTAATGATGATGATCATGAAACTTCAGATCAAGTTGCTACTGAACTTCGTAGGTCCACAAGGACATGTTCCGCACCAGAGTGGCACGGCAACCTTGTCCTGGAAATCATGTTGTTAGACAATGGTGAACCTTCGAACTATGAAGAAGCAATGGCGGGCCCGGATTTCGACAAATGGCTTGAAGCCATGAAATCCGAGATAGGATCCATGTATGAAAATGAACTATGGACTTTGATTGACTTGCCCGATGATCGGCGAGCCATAGAAAATAAATGGATCTTTAAGAAAAAGACAGACGCGGATGGTAATGTAACCATCTATAAGGCTCGGCTTGTCGCTAAGGGTTATCGACAAGTTCAAGGGGTTAACTACGATGAGACTTTATCACCCGTAGCGAAGCTGAAGTCTGTCTGAATCATGTTAGCATTTACCGCATTCTATGATTATGAGATATGGCAAATGGACATCAAAATGACATTCCTTAATGGTTTCCTTAAGGAAGAACTGTATATGATGCAGCCAGAAGGTTTTGTCGATCCTAAGAATGCTAACAAGGTGTGCAAGCTCCAATGCTCAATCTATGGGCTGGTGCAAGCATCTCGGAGTTGGAATATTCGATTTGATGAGATGATCAAAGCGTTTGATTTTACGCATACTTATGGAGAAGTCTGTGTTTACAAGAAAGTGAGTGGGAGCTCTGTAGCATTTCTCATATTATATGTGGATGACATACTATTGATGGGAAATGATATAGAATTCTTGGAAAGCATAAAGGCCTAATTGAATAAGTGTTTTTCAATGAAGGACCTTGGAGAAGCTGCTTATATATTAGGCATCAAGATCTATAGAGATAGATTGAGATGCCTCATTGGTCTTTCACAAAGCACGTACCTTGACAAGATATTGAAGAAGTTCAATATGGATCAGTCCAAGAAGGGGTTCTTGCCTGTATTGCAAGGTGTGAGATTGAGCACGACTCAATGCCCGACCACGGCAGAAGATAGAGAAAAGATGAGTGTCATCCCTATGCCTCGGCCATAGGGTTTACTATGTATGCCATGCTGTGTACCAGACCTGATGTAAACCTTGTCGTAAGTTTGGTAGGAAGGTACCAAAGTAATCCCGGCATGGAACACTGGACAGCGGTCAAGAATATCCTGAAGTACCTGAAAAGGACTAAGGATATGTTTCTCATTTATGGAGGTGACGAAGAGCTCGTCGTAAAGGGTTACGTCGATGCTAGCTTTGACACAGATCTGGATGACTCCAAGTCACAAACCGGATATGTGTATATTTTGAATGGTGGGGCCGTCAGCTGGTGTAGTTGCAAGCAAAGCGTTGTGGCTAGATCTACATGTGAAACGGAGTACATTGCAGCCTCGGAGGCAGCACATGAAGCAATCTGGATGAAGGAGTTCACTATCGACCTAGGAGTTATTCCTAATGCGTCAGGCCCAATGACTCTCTTCTGTGACAACACTGGAGCCATTGCCCTTGCCAAGGAGCCCAGGTTTCACAAGAAGACCAGGCATATCAAGCGTCGCTTCAACTCCATTCGTGAAAATGTTCAAGATGGATACATAGAGATTTGTAAAGTGCATACGGACCTGAATGTCGCAGATCCGTTGACTAAACCTCTTCCACGAGCAAAACATGATCAACACCAGAACTCTATGGGTGTTCGATTCATCACAATGTAACTAGAATATTGACTCTAGTGCAAGTGGGAGACTGTTGGAAATATGCCCTAGAGGCAATAATAAAATGGTTATTATTATATTTCCTTGTTCATGATAATTGTCTATTGTTCATGCTATAATTGTGTTATCCAGAAATCGTAATACATGTGTGAATACATAGACCACAACATGTCCCTAGTGAGCCTCTTGACTAGCTCGTTGATCAATAGATGGTTACGGTTTCCTGACCATGGACATTGGATGTCGTTGATAACGGGATCACATCATTAGGAGAATGATGTGATGGACAAGGCCCAATCCTAAGCCTAGCACAAGATCGTGTAGTTCGTATGCTAAAGCTTTTCTAATGCCAAGTATCTTTTCCTTAGACCATGAGATTGTGCAACTCCCGGATACCGTAGGAATGCTTTGGGTGTGCCAAACGTCACAACGTAACTGGGTGTCTATAAAGGTGCACTATGGGTATCTTCGAAAGTATTTGTTGGGTTGGCACGAATCGAGACTGGGATTTGTCACTCCGTATGACGGAGAGGTATCTCTGGGCCCACTCGGTAAGACATCATCGTAATGAGATCAATGTGACTAAGGGGTTGGTCACGTGATGATGTGTTACAGAATGAGTAAAGAGACTTGCCGTACGAGATTGAACAAGGTATCGGTATACCGACAATCGAATCTTGGGCAAGTGCTATACTGGTAGACAAAGGGAATCGTATACGGGATTGATTGAATCATTGACATCGTGGTTCATCCGATGAGATCATCATGGAACATGTGGGAGCCAACATGGGTATCCAAATCCCGCTGTTGGTTATTGGCCGGAGAGATGTCTCGGTCATGTCTGCATAGTTCCCGAACCCGTAGGGTCTACACACTTAAGGTTCGGTGACGCTAGAGTTATAATGGGAATTGTATGTGGTTACCGAAACTTGTTCAGAGTCCCGTATGAGATCCCGGACGTCACGGGGAGTTCCGGAATGGTCCGGAGGTGAAGATTTATATATGGGAAGTCCAGTTTCAGTCACCGGAAAGGTTTCGGGGTTTATCGGTATTGTACCGGGACCACCGAAGGGGTTCCGGGGGTCCACCAGTAGGGTCCATGAGGGAGTCCTGGATTAGGGGGTGTTCGGATAGCCGGACTATACCTTCAGCCGGACTCCTGGACTATGAAGATACAAGATTGAAGACTTCGTCCCGTGTCCGGGAGGGACCTTCCTTGGCGTGGAAGGCAAGCTTGGCGATACGGATATGTAGATCTCCTACCATTGTAACCGACTCTATGTAACCCTAACCCTATCCGGTGTCTATATAAACCAGAGGATTTTAGTCTGTAGGACAACATACACATCAACAATCATACCATAGGCTAGCTTCTAGGGTTTAGCCTGTTTGATCTCGTGGTAGATCTACTCTTGTACTACCCATATCATCAATATTAATCAAGCAGGACGTAGGGTTTTACCTCCATCGAGAGGGCCCGAACCTGGGTAAAACTTCGTGTCCCTTGCCTCCTGTTACCATCTAGCCTAGACGCATAGTTCGGGACCCCCTACCCGAGATCCGCCGGTTTTGACACCGACATTGGTGCTTTCATTGAGAGTTCCTCTGTGTCGTCGCCATCAGGCTCGATGGCTCCTACGATCATCAATAGCGATGCAGTCCAGGGTGAGACCTTCCTCCCCGGACAGATCTTCATTTTCGGCGGCTTTGCACTGCGGGCCAATTCGCTTGGCCGTCTGGAGCAGATCGAAAGCTATGCCCCCAGCCGTTAGGTCAGATTTGGAAGTTTAAACTACACGGCTGACATCCGCGGGGACTTGATCTTCGACGGATTCGAGCCACTGCCGAGCACGCCGCACTATCACGACGAGCATGATCTAGCTCTGCCGCCGAACAGTGCCCTGGAGGCCGCACCCGCATCGGCTTCGACTCTTAATTCGGAGCCAACCGCGCCGATCGAGGATGGGTGGTTGGCCGCCGCCTCGGGGGCTGCGATCCCAACGGCGATTGAGCCGAACACCAGCCCCGCACTCCGCGAGACTCATGATTCCAAGGAGTCGGACTCCTCTCTGGACTCCGAACCTTTCGTGCCTCTGCCAATCGAATCCTATTGGGCACCGATCATGGAGTTTACTGCCGCGGACATCTTTCAGCACTCTCCCTTTGGCGATATTATAAAATCACTAAAGTCTCTCTCTTTATCAGGAGAGCCCTGGCCGGACTACGGTCAGCGATATTGGGATGCGGACGATGAAGAAATTCCAAACCCACCCACCACCCACTTTGTAGCCACTGTCGGCGATTTAACCGACATGCTCGACTTCGACTCCGAAGACATCGACGGTATGGACGCCGATGAAGGAGATGATGAAGAACCAGCGCCTATTGGGCCCTGGAACGCCACCTCGTCATATGACGTATACATGGTGGACGCACCAAAAGATGACGACGAGGAGCGGAAGGACGCACCGAAGGCTTGTTCCCTTGAAAAGCAGTCAAAGCGGCGACGCAAGCGCCGCCCCAAATCCCGCCTCGACAGAAATAGCGATCACACAGACCCAGCGCTAGAGCAGGGCGAACCGCTGCCAGACGACGGCAATCCGGATAATCAAACAGAACAAACAAACCCTATCAAGGATAATGGTCTGGACGACATAACGCCGGACAAACACCCGGAGCAACAGACTGCCCGTAAAAGTCTTGTTGCCATCGCGAGGAGCCTGAAAAAGCAGAAACAAAGGCTCAAGGCCGTGCAAGACACACTCCAATTCAGATGGAGTAAAATACTCAGCACTGCAGCAAGGTACGGCGACAAAGGCCCCTCCAAAAGCTACCCAAAGCGGAAGCTGCTACCCGAATTCGATGAGGAGGCCTCAGAACCCCCACAACCAAATATCAAAGCAGCCACCTGTCCAGATAGACGACCCCTCTACCAACACAGAGCGGCATACAACGCCGCTCACAATACAATACGCGACCCATGCGAGGGCTCGCACCCAAAGGACGGCGCAACCAGATCCATCTATGGACCACGCAAGCGCGCCCCAGCACACAATGCAACACAACAAGCATCCGAACAACGCGGTACACCCAGCTACAGGGGTGCCGCACACCCCCTATGTTTCACCGATGAGGTGCTGGACCATGAATTTCCAGAGGGATTCAAGCCCGTAAACATAGAGGCATACGACGGAACAATAGACCCCGGGGTCTGGATTGAGGACTACATCCTTCATATCCATATGGCTCGAGGAGATGATCTCCACGCCATCAAGTACCTACCCCTCAAACTCAAAGGGCCAGCTCGTCACTGGCTCAAAGGCCTCCCTGAAAGCTCCATTGGAAGTTGGGAAGAGCTCGAAGACGCTTTTCGGGCAAATTTTCAAGGGACATATGTCCGACCTCCGGATGCGGACGATTTGAGTCATATAACTCAACAGCCCGGAGAGTCAGCCCGAAAGCTTTGGAACAGGTTTCTTATTAAAAAGAACCAGATTGTCGACTGTCCGGACGCCGAAGCCTTAGCACCTTTCAAGCATAGCGTCCCTGACGAATGGCTCGCCAGACACCTCGGCCAAAATAAGCTGAGAATGATGGCTGCATTAACAAACCTCATGACCCGCTTTTGCGCGGGGGAGGACAGCTGGCTAGCCATATGCAGCACCAGCGACCCCAGTACATCTGAAGTTAGAGATGGAAACGGGAAATCACGGTGCAACAGCAATAACAAACGCCGGAATAAAGAAGACAACACAAAGGGCACGGCAGTAAATGCCGGATTCAAAAGCTCTCGGCCAGTTCAAAAGCCGCCCCCTAAAGGCACCAGGGACGAACTGTCCAGCCTCAATAAAATTCTGGACCAAGTATGTCAGATTCATAGTACCCCTGGTAAATCTGCTAATCATACCCACAGAGAATGTTGGGTCTTCAAGCAGTCCGGCAAGCTCAACGCTGTACACAAGGGGGAGGATACACCAAGTGAAGACGAGGACGAGCCCCCCAAGCAAGACATGGGGGAACAAAAGCAATTTCCACCAGAAGTCAAAACAGTAAACGTGTTACACGTAATCAAGGAAAAAAACAAGGCGGCACTCCCAAGAAAGTATACCCAAGTGCCTATCACCACGAAGTCCTGCCACTGGACATCCCAACCGATCACTTTCGACCATCGCGATTACTCAGCAGGTATCCGACACGCAGGATGGGCTACCCTGGTATTAGACCTAGTAATTGGCGGATATCACTTCACAAGGGTCTTGATGGACGGCGGCAGTAGCCTAAACCTAATATATCAGGATACAATCCGCGGGATGGGGCTAGACCCAACACAAATTCGCCATACAATACTACCTTTAAAGGAGTAACGCCAGGCCCAGGGGCTCGTTGTATGGGCTCCCTCCTCCTGTAAGTTACATTCGGCTCCCCCGATAACTTCCGTCGCGAGCATTTAACTTTCCACATCGCTCCGTTTCAAAGTGGCTACCAAGCACTGCTCGGACGCAAAGCTTTCGCTCGCTTTAATGCAATACCACACTACGCCTCCCTCACACTCAAGATGCCCGGTCCACGTGGCATCATTACAGTGCACGGAAATATCAAGCGATCTCTGCGCGCCGAAGAGAGTGAGGCTGCCTTGGCCGCAGCATACTAAAGGCGCCTGGACAAACGAAAGCATCCAATAGGTCGTCAAGACCTCAGATACAACTAATCACGTCCGGAGCCGCTATTTATACGGAAATAAGTGGTCACACCCCTATTTGTCAATACAAGGGGCTCAACGCGCGTAGACAAGTGGCAATTTCTTATCATCTTGAACTATACATGGTTTCTTTAAAAACTATCCTTTTGCATGACAACTTTTTCACTTAACTTCCTCTCTTTTACAGACGATCATCATGCTACACCCGTCTAAGATACGGCACAACGGAGACACAGGCGTAGACGTGCAGCAGGGACCCGCTCCAAGGATTCTTTTTAGATTAAGACCCTGCGTAAACCTTTTTTACTGTCTCTTGTTGATACATATCCACCGTTGAGAAGGATGCTGACGTCTTGGCATGTGGCCACGCCAGAACAATGCACATACCTAGACACACGGGGCTTCTTACAAAGGCCACTATTTAGGCCCGGTTTATACCATAAAGACCGAATACCTTAGGGAGTATACGGCGTCGCGAGTTTGGCCCTATATGCATCAGCTCCGAATCATTGTCTTTGGTCAAATGTTGGGTTTGCCCGGCTCCTGTATTTTGGTGCCTTACGTTCCGCCTTGCCGGCTAAGGTAGCACCATGAGAACTACTCGATTGTGCCCTGGTTCATCCGGACGAGCACCTCAGTAGAGAAAGCCGAAAACTGACTGTCATGATATAGCGTGAGACTGGTCAACCACTCGATGACCTGTGGGAATGTTAGAATTCCTCCGCCTTAACGAAGGGCCGTTTCCCGGCCAGGCATGTACGCACCCTGATATCGGGAGAGTGCGGAGCCACCAGGGGCTATCTAGTAGCCCCACTCTCAAACTCCTATGGCTAAGTGAAAGTGCTAAAGCATTATAGTCCGGTTGCCTCGCTCGCTCTGCTATCACCTCCTTAATAGGACCAAGACGTTGGGTTAAGTGTGAATGCGTGTTTTTGCGAGCACCTCCGCATTATATGCATGAGGGTTGAAGCCGACGGCTGTAATCTTTCAGGTTATACACATGTATACATAAACGGCCGCCCAGGAGGCATCATATTACTTTCAGGCAAGAGTATAAAAATAGCCTTATAAAAATTTATAAAAGCATTTAGCTTACAATGAGATTACATATCACTCAAACATAATATTTTTTGAGCGCTGGGTCTCTATCAAACGGGCACCCTCAAGAACTTCTTCAAACTAGTGCTCGACAGCCTTTCGACCTATAGCCGAATCCCGCGTTGCAACATTGGTAGCATCCATCTCCGCCCAATATGCCTTAACACGGGCAAAGGCCATCCGTGCGCCCTCTATGCACGCCGACCTCCTCATCGCATCAATGCGCGACACCACATCAAGGACCTGCTGCACCAAGCTGAAATAGCTGTTCGGTTTTGACCTTCCCGGCCACAGCTGATCCACAACAGACCTCATAGAGAGTCCGGACAACCTGTTTAGTTCGGCCCATTCGGCTAATTGGTCGGTCAATGAAAGTGGACGCTCGGGAGAATGGAATTGTCTCCAAAACAACCGGTCTACTCCATGATTTGTCTGACCCTGGAAGTACTTGGCCGCATCGGCAGCGCTCGCCGCCAAATCCATATACACATCCTCCGAACTCCATAGCCGATCCAGAGGGGCATACCGTGGATCTCCGAATTTCCTCCGCAACATAAAGGATTTCCCAGCTACAATATCCCCGGCTTCCCGCAGCTCCTCCTTCTTTTCCCTCATAGCAGAGCGGAGATCCTTTTTCGTCGTAGTAGCCTTTCAAGGTCCGATGCCTTCGCTTGGTTTTCTTTTTCAAGAACCCAGCAACGGTCGGCGGCGGCTTTTAATTCTATAGCCATCTTGGCCATCTTGTCTCAGGTTTCGCCATGCGCGGCCTTCTCGGCTTGCAACTCTTCGGCCGCCTTCACAGCAGCCGCATTGCCCAACCTCGCTTGTTCCCTGGATCGGGCAAGTTCTGCCCGCAAGGCTTCAACAGTGGCAACTCCATCTGCAGTCACAATATATTAAAGATACTGGCATCATGCTGCTCTTCCTATTGTGGCGTCTACCAGATAATGACACTTACCCTGTGCCTCGTCAAGCCTTTTGTTAATAAGCTCGATGTCGGCGTCTGCCGCATCCAACTGCCATTCTAAATGGGCAAACTCGCTAGTCCGGCTAGCCACTGGAGCTTCCATCACCTGCACATAGAGGCAGTATGGTTATTACCTGGGAATATGATCCTCTGTTCGTCGTCGTTTCCGACAACAACCAGAGTCTCAGGGGCTACTATCTACACAGGGCACACCTAGCATGTGCAGGACTATCATACATTCTTGTACGTACCTCAAAGCCTGTCAGTAGGCTCATAAAAGCTTCATGCAATCCGCTTTCGGCGGACGATATTCTCTCCATCACCGTATTCATCAGCACACGGTGTTCATCTGAGATGGCCGCTCGCCCCACCAACTCCCTCAGAACATCCGATCGCACACTAGATGGTGCCGGACTCTTTTGTCTGCTCTCTTCGGGAGCCGGACGTTGGGAGCTTCGGGGGTCAACGGGATTATCTTCTGGCCTCACCGGACTCGGAGAGGCCCTCCGCGATGACACTTCAGGGTCGCCCGCTTCCGGAGCGGAGGAGTCCGGAGGAGGCGTTTCGCTCTCCATCATCTCTGGAAGAAGATCCCCCGAAGATGAGCTCATTTGAGAGGGGCTAAGACCCGAACTGCGAAAATATATGCAGTGGTTATCTTCTCAGAAGAAAAAGATGGCATATCTGTACTATTAAAGTATTTCGGGTCACTTACGACTCGCGGGAGAATTGATCCCCCCGCGGACTTTGTGCGGCAACGGCGCCCCCCAAAGTAGGACCCTCTCTGGGAGACTTCTTCTCCCGTTTGGAAGCTTCGGCTTCCGAATCCCCGGGCGCAGTCCTTTTCCTCTTCTGGTCGCCTTCCCTCATGGAGACGCTCGCTCCCTCAGCTAGAATGGGCAGCGTTGGGGGCCCGCGTCCGCCCGCATTATCCTCCATAGTATATTCCTTCAAGGGCTCCGGGCAAGGTGCGGTCCGGAGCATCTTTTCCAATACCGGATTTTCCAAACCCTCAGGGAGGGGGGCCGAACACCGAATCAACTTCGCCTTTGTTAGCCAGTCCTGGTCAAAAAGCAAACTCTCAGAAATAACTTCGTAACAAAGGAGAGATAGTATGTTCGGCCGGAAGATGCCTTACTTGTTCGGCGGCGCGGTTAGTACTCAGGCCCACATCCTCGGAGATTTCCGGACACTCCACCTGAGGTCCGAAGAATGACTTGTACATCTCCTCGTGCGTCAGGCCGAGAAAACTTTGAATGATGCGCGGTCCCTCGGGATTGAACTCCCATAGGCGAAGAGGCTGGCGTTTGAAAGGCTGGACTTGACGAACCAGCATAACTTGTATTACCGCGACCAAACTGAAATCTCCATTGAAGAGATCTCGAATGCGGCTTTGCAGTATAGGCACGTCCTTGGCTGGCCCCCAGCTCAGACCTCTGCTGATCCATGACATCAGTTGTGATGGAGGGCCCGAGCGGAAAACAGGGGCTGCCGCCCACTTGGCACTTCTAGGAGCCGTGATGTAGAACCACTCTTGTTGCCACAATTCAGACACCTCTGGGATGGAACCTTTGGGCCACGGAGCTCCCATCATATTGCGTATTGAGGCACCTCCACACGCTGCATGTTGCCCCTCGATCATCTTCGGCTTCACTTCAAAGGTCTTGAGCCAGAGGCCAAAGTGAGGGGTGAGCCGGAGGAAGGCCTCGCACACGACAATGAATGTCGTGATATGAAGAAAGGAGTCCGGAGCTAGATCATGGAAGTCTAGCCCGTAATAAAACATCAGACCCCTGACGAACGGATCCAAAGCAAGGCCTACACCTCGGAGGAAGTGGGAGACGAACACGACGTTCTCGTTGGGTTCGGGGGTGGGAACGGCCTGCCCTTGGGGAGGCAGCCGATGCAAAATCTCGGTGGTCAGATATCTGGCCTCCCTCAACTTCTTGATGTCTTCTTCCGTGACGGAGGAAGGCATCCATCGGCCTTGAAGGCTAGATCCGGACATGACTGGAGGTTTGGAGCACCTGACCTGAACTTCGGGCGTTTGGGCTTGAGGTGGGGGAAGGATTTGATTGAGCACGGGAGGGAAAAATAAAAGCCTTGTCCCCTTTATAAAGAGGGTGAATATCAAGCGTCGTCTCCATGTCCATTTGGACTTGCCTATAATCTAGGAGTCCTAGAAGCGGTTGGGTTACCCACGCCTGTATTGATGAGAATCCCGGGATAAGGGGACAGGATCTCTGCTTTAACAAGACGTGCCAAGGAAACCGCCTCGCATAACGCGCTGAGGTGGGATAATAAAACGACTCAGATAAAGGCTTGGCCGTGGTGTGACACGCTATGAAATACGTCAGCAGATTAGATTGGTGTAAATATTATTCTCTCTATGGCAATATGTGGAAACTTATTTTGCAGAGCCGGACACTATCTTCGTGTTCAAAACCTTCTATGAAGTACTTGGAGGAGGAACCCACCTTGCAATGCCGAAGACAATCTGCGCGCCAGGCTCGTCGTCATTGAAGCCTGGTTCAGGGGCTACTAAGGGAGTCCTAGATTAGGGGGTGTTTGGATAGCCGGACTATACCTTCAGCCGGACTCCTGGACTATGAAGATACAAGATTGAAGACTTCGTCCCGTGTCTGGGAGGGACCTTCCTTGGCGTGGAAGGCAAGCTTGGCGATATGGATATGTAGATCTCCTACCATTGTAACCGACTCTATGTAACCCTAACCCTATCCGGTGTCTATATAAACCGGAGGGTTTAGTCCGTAGGACAACATACACATCAACAATCATACCATAGGCTAGCTTCTAGGGTTTAGCCTCTTCGATCGCGTGGTAGATCTACTCTTGTACTACCCATATCATCAATATTAATCAAGCAGGACGTAGGGTTTTACCTCCATCGAGAGGGCCCGAACCTGGGTAAAACTTCGTGTCCCTTGCCTCCTGTTACCATCCAGCCTAGACGCATAGTTCGGGACCCCCTACCCGAGATCCGCCGGTTTTGACACCGACAGTCCACCTGCCCCGAAGGACCTAATGGGCTGTAGTTGGGTGGGAACCAGCCCCTTAGTGGGCTGGTGTGCCCCCAAGGGCCCAAGGCGCCTAGGATTGGAAATCCTAGGGGGGCGCCGCCCCCCTAGTTGGAAACCCTAAGGGGGACGCTGCCCCCCCCGAGGGGCCGGCCCCCTCTCCCCTTCCCCCTATAAATAGTGGGGGTGGTGGGTGGGCAACCGCACCCCTTCTCCTAGCGCAGCCCTCCCCCCTTCCTACACCTTCTCCTCCTCCGTAGCGCTTAGCGAAGTTCTGCCGAAGAACCATGAGCTCCACCGCCACCACGTCGTCGTGCTGCCGGAGCTCTCCCTCAACTTCTCCTCCCCCTTGCTGGATCAAGAAGGAGGATACATCCCCGGGCTGTACGTGTGTTGAACGCGGAGGCCCCGTCATTCGACGCTTACATCAGAATCAACCGCGATCTGAATCGCTACGAGTACGACTCCTTCATCCGCGTTCTTGTAACGCTTCCGCATCGCGATCTTCAAAGGTATGAAGATGCACTCCCCTCTCATTGCTAGTAAACTCCATAGATTGATCTTGGTGATGCATAGAATTTTTTTAATTTCTGCAACGATCCCCAACAAAGAAATTATGCTGAAAAAAGCAAAAAGCATTGGGAACAGCTCTGGCAATAATTTCAAGAATCAGATGAGTGGTGGGGCTTGTCAGCATAATGTTGGTGAAGACAGAAGCAGAAATGACATGTTTAGCAGACAGGTTTGTGGGAAATGCAAAGATCCAAGACACCTCACCTGAGACCGCAAAGTTGGTCATTGTTTGATCTGTGGTAGAGATAATCACATCACTGGAGACTGTAACATGTTGAAACACATGAAACAAGTGCCCAAATATGTTGGATTTGCTGCAAAGGGTTTAAAAGTGTTGTTGGTGTTGGAAATATTCCCTGGAGGCAATAATAAAGTGGTTATTATTATATTTCCGTGTTCATGATAATTGTCTATTGTTCGTGCTATAATTGTATTAACCGGAAACCGTAATACATGTGTGAATACATAGATCGTAATATGTACCTAGTAAGCCTCTAGTTGACTAGCTCGTTGATCAATAGATGGTCATGGTTTCCTGACCATGGACATTGGATGTCATTGATAACGGGATCACATCATTAGGAGAATGATGTGATGGACAAGACCCAATCCTAAGCGTAGCACAAGATCGTGTAGTTCGTCTGCTAAAGCTTTTCTAATGTCAAGTATCATTTCCTTAGACCATGAGATTGTGCAACTTCCGGATACCGTAGGAATGCTTTGGGTGTACCAAATGTCACAACATAACTGGGTGGCTATAAAGGTGCACTACAGGTATCTCCAAAAGTGTCTGTTGGGTTGGCACGAATCGAGACTGGGATTTGTCACTCTGTATGACGGAGAGGTATCTCTGGGCCCACTCAGTAATGCATCATCATAACGAGCTCAATGCGACTAAGGAGTTAGCCACAGGATCATGCGTTATGGAACAAGTAAAGAGACTTGCCAGTAATGAGATTGAATGAGGTATAGAGATACCGACGATCGAATCTCGGGCAAGTAACATGGCGATAGACAAAGGGAATTGTATACGGGATTGATTGAATCTCCGACATCGTGGTTCTTTCGATAAGATCATCGTGGAACATGTGGGAGCCAACATGGGTATCCAGATCCCGCTGTTGGTTATTGGCCGGAGAGATGTCTCGGTCATGTCTGTATGGTTCCCGAACCCGTAGGGTCTATACACTTAAGGTTCGATGACGCTAGGGTTATAGGGAAAGTATGTACGTGGTTACCGAATGTTGTTCGGAATCCCGGATTAGATCCCGGACATCACGAGGAGTTCCGGAATGGTCCGGAGATAAAAAAATTATATATAGGAAGTGAGGATTTGGACACCGGAAGTGTTTCGGGCATCATCGGTAATGTACCGGGACCACCGGAAGGGTTCCGGGGGTCCACCGGGAGGGGCCACCAGCCCCGGAGGCTTGCATGGGCCAAGAGTGGGAAGGGACCAGCCCCTGAGTGGGCTAGTGCGCCTCCCACCAAGGCCCAAGGCGCATCACAAGGGAAGAGGGGAAACCCTAGGCGCAGATGGGCCTAAGGCCCGTCCTAGGGCGCGCCCCCCTCTGCCCCCTTGGCCGCCCCCTCAATCCCATCTAGGGCTGCCCCCTAGGGTGGGAACCCTAGAGGGGGCGCAACCCCCTCCCCTCCTCCTATATATAGTGGGAGTTTTGGGGCTGCCATACACGAAAGTCTCTCTCTTTCTCGGCGCAGCCCTACCTCTCCACCTCCTCGTCTTTCATAGTGCTTGGCGAAGCCCTGCTGGAGAACCGCGATGGTCCACCACCACCACGCCGCCGTGCTGCTGCTGGAGTTATCTTCCCCAACCTCTCCCTCTTCCTTGCTGGATCAAGGTGCGGAGACGTCACCGGGCTGCACGTGTGTTGAACGCGGAGGCGCCGTTGTTCGGTGCTTAGATCGGAATCGACCGCGATCTGAATCACTGCGTGTACGACTCCACCAACCATGTTCTTGTAATGTTTCCGCTTAGCGATCTTCAAGGGTATGAAGATGCACTCCCTCTCTCTCGTTGCTAGTATCTCCTAGTTTGATCTTGGAGACACGTAGGATTTTTTTTGAATTATTGCTACGTTCCCCAACAATGGCATAATGAGCTAGGTTTATGCGTAGATTCTATGCACGAGTAGAACACAAAGCAGTTGTGGGCGATGATTTGTTCAATTTGCTTACCGTTACTAGTCTTATCTTGATTCGGCGACATTGTGGGATGAAGCAGCCCGGACCGACCTTACACGTACGCTTACGTGAGACTGGTTCCACTGACTGACATGCACTTGATGCATAAGGTGGCTGGCGGGTGTCTGTCTCTCCCACTTTAGTTGGATCGGATTCGATGAAAAGGGTCCTTATGAAGGGTAAATAGCAATTGGCATATCACCGTTGTGGTTTTGCATAGGTAAGAAACGTTCTTGCTAGAAACCCATAGCAGCCACGTAAAACATGCAACAACAATCAGAGGACGTCTAACTTGTTTTTGCAGGGTATGCTATGTGATGTGATATGGCCAAAAGGATGTGATGAATGATATATGTGATGTATGAGATTGATCATGTTCTTGTAATAGGAATCACAACTTGCATGTCGATGAGTATGTGATGCGGAGCATCCCAAGGCCATCCCCATGGACCCAACTACATCTCCTACGACACCTCTTGGACCCATGACACGAGCACGTGCAAGAGCTCTGGAAACCGAGGTGACATCTCTCCTCTCACATTTCCACTTTGATGCACACGAGACATGGCTACTACCTCATACGGATACTTTGTGCATGCTCAGGTACCATGGAGAAGCTAAGGAGCAAGGATAAGAAGAAGAGGAAGATGGATGTGAAGACGGAGACGAAGAAGAAGGGTTGTTCAAAGTCTCCAGGCTCCAGACGACCGACGAGCCCTGGACGTCCGACGACCTCCAGGCTCCGGACGTCCGGCCTCCTCCGGACGACCGACACTTCCACATCCGAGCCAAAACAGACGGACATCCGATGCCCTACGGACGACCGATGCCCGGACGTCCGACCCCGACCGGACGACCGAACGAAGACAACCCGAGCCGAATTTACGGACGTCCGGAACCTCGCGAGCCTCCGGACGACCGATGACGTCCGACGCCTGTGCAATGATTCGTGTTGCGCCGCAGCCCATGTACCCCTTCACCCCCTCATTTGCACTAAGACTATATATACTCCCCCTCGACTTTCTAGGGTTAGCGTTGGTTTAGCTCATTTTGAGAGATAGAGCTTCGCTCATCCACATCAGATCTACTCCTCGTGAGAGACCGCGGCCTCTTCGGAGAAGATCCCTTTGGATTCAAGACCCTCTTGCGGAGAAGACATCAAGACCCCCTCTTGGGCGGCCCCCTCAAGACCTCCTCATGGAGAAGATCGTGCTACTTGTATCGTCCTTAGTTGATTGTGGATCGTGTGAACTCTTATGTATCTGAGGATCTAGCACATGTGTGACTTGTTCTTGTTAGTTTGAGTGTTCCTCTCGTTCTTCCCCTCGTGTTTCCCTCGTTTTCCCCTTGTGTTCTTCGTGTTCTTCTCGGGATTTCGCTCCTTTCGTGAAAGATCGGCCTATAGGGTTCCTACCCTACATCATCATGGTATCAAGAGCCACGTTGATCATGATTTTGGAGCCTCCCCATTGTGTTTTCTAGCTTTGTTTTGTTGATTTCATCCTAATTCAAAAATTTCCACACAAAAATAGCCCCATTTTTTTTTGTGATTTGTTAGTGTTTTGAGATTTTGTTGGTTTGGATCCGTGGATTTTCTTTGTTTTGAGTGGATCTAGATTTCCCCCCCCCCATTCCCCACCCTTTCCATCCACAAAATTCTCCGGATTTGACCATTTTCATCATCCCAATCACGAACATGTGAAGTTCATCCCATGCCCGATTTTCGCCCAGGCACGAACGTCCGACCCAGCCCGGACGTCCGACGACCGGACGACCGGCCCAGCCCGGACGTCCGACCGACCCTGACGAAACTGTTTTTTTCAGTGTAGTCACCACCACCGCCCCACATTTCCGCATACGCACTCCTACCACCATTACACCATCACCACTTCCGCATAGCACCACCATTTGGACCGTTCCGCTCTCCGACACGTGTTGCCACTTCGAGCTTTGAGAATTGACTTGCGGTTCTGTATCCTTTTGTGTTTCATCTATCTAGGTACGGTTCGACATCAACATCACCGCCGCTCATCTTCGCCACAGACGCGTCAACAACAATGACCACCTCGACTACATCTTGATATTCGTGATTGGATCACCGTCATCCGTTCTTGCTTACGGACGCGAAACCAAAGAACTATAACCTCGTCTTGGTATTGGACATATCACTCTTGCCATTACATTGATAGCCATCATAGCCTTACTCCTTTGCGTTGCTTACCCATCGAGACTAGCCATTGAGTATTGCCGGCAACGAGACTTTTGCACATTAGTGATCATACTTCCCATAGCATACATACATCATTGTTGCATATCTTGGTATCATCTCTTGTGTCACAAAGTTGTCATCGTATACACAATTGCTATCTTGGTTCGTCTAGCATTGCATGAGAAAAGAGGTCCAACATCAAAGAGCCAAACAAGCTTTTAAGCAAAGAGGAAAGATAAGCAAAGAGCTTTTAAGCAAGAACCATAGCATCATACAACATTAAGATTGTCATACTAGATCATCTTGGATCATATCATAGAAACACCTTGCATAGAGCATACTTGGGATAGCAGTCCTTGCATTTTTGCTAAGTAGGTTGTGCACAAGTTCTTTGTATCCGCCTATTGTGCAATCGTGCTAGCATCTCTCTAGTGTTGTGCAACAAGAGCATTTTTGTGGATTCCACATTTGGCTCACCCTTTGGTTGCATGACCCCACTTATCTTTTTGCGTGTGTGTTTCCGTGTACCTTATATGCTTGGTCTACTTGTTACATTGCATCTTGCGAATCTTTTCCAACATTATTGAAACTCACTTACGATTGCATCAAATTTTGTGCCACCATCCTAGCCAAGCTCCACCATAAGCTTTTACTTGTGTAGGTGTGAGAAACCGACAAGAGCTAGTACCAATTGTGCTATTTCCTTGTCCTACATTGGAGTGATCATCGATCCACTTTCAACTTCGGTCAAGGTACATTTGGTATTCGTTCTTCTCTTTCTACCACTCACATTTGTCTTGGAATGATGGATAGGCCAAGTACTTCTACCAACCCACTCTTCATTGAGCACGACGATAACATGAACTCCTACATCACCAAGAGCCACCTCTTTGGTGCACAACATGCTTTGCATCAAGAGCAACAAGCAATGATGAACGCATCGACAACCTCGCCGCCGACTTGCGACTCTCTGAGCAACGTACAAGGGACTACTTCGACCACAAGCTCGACGATCACAAGCAAGAGAATGACGCAAGGATGGACGAGATTCATGCTTTGTTGCTCAACCGCTCTTCTTCCACTTTGTCTTCATCAAGACAGACTCGCTCAAATCGACACTCCGACTTCACCCTCTCCATCTCAAGTACACCAACATCGAACACTCTTCGTCGTGCCGCGCGCAATGATCGTCAAGCAAGCCTCAATCCTCTAAGCGATACCGACTCTCAAGAGCGCCGACAACGTCAAACTCAATAGGCCTTTGCGCTAGCACGAGAACGGCAACGACAACGCCAACATGAAGAGAAAGAGCGAGTGCGTCTACACCAAGTAGCACAAGATGCCGAAGCACAACGCCAAGAACAACAACTCCATGAAGCTCAAGCACTTGAGGCGCAACAAGCCCTCCAAGATTCAAGTCGAGCCATAGCCAACCGAAGCCGACAAGCTCGTGAACAAGAAGACGCATTTCGCGAAGAACTTCATGAACGACGACATCAAGCTCGCGTGCATCGTCACGTCCCTCAAGTTCCTCCTAAAGCTCAACAAGCTCCTCCACAAGCTCGCCAAGAACATCAAGTTCATCAAGAGCATGAAGAGAATGGACATCCTCCACGACAAGAGCAACATGAGGTTGACAATCCTCCTCACCAAGAGTGACACGAGTTTGATAATCATCTACAACACGGGAATCATCATCCCCAACCCCAACACAATGAAGAGCAACGCTATGGCAAGCTCAAATTCACCATGCCCAAGTTCAACAGAAGCAACGATCCCGAAGAGTACCTTTCATGGGCATTGAAAGTTGACAAGATCTTCCGTTTGCACAACTACGACGAAGAGAAGAAGATCGCGATGGCATCCCTTGAGTTCCAAGACTATGTCCTCATTTGGTGGGAACAAGTTATCAAGCGCCGAGAGGCAAGAGGTGAACCACCCATCACCACGTGGACGCAAATGAAGGATGTCATGAGAGCATGATTTGTGCCTACCTACTACAATCGTGATCTTTTCAAGAAACTCCAACTACTCAAGCAAGGAACCAAGAGCGTTGAAGAGTACTACAAGGAAATGGAGATTGCCATGATAAGAGCCAATGTCACGGAAGATGATGAGCAAACAATGGCACGTTTCTTGAATGGACTCAACTATCCTATCAAGAAGATCGCCGACTTCCAACCATACTCGAACCTCATCGAGCTAGTGCATCAAGCTACCAAAGCAGAACGCCAAGTGCAAGATGATTTCAAGTATGCCAAATTCTCATCCAAGTCATACGGCTTCTCCAACAACCAAGCTTCAACGACTCCAACACCGTCTATCAAGCCTTCTACAAACAACATCGGCAAGTCGAGTTCCAAGAAAGCTTCGTCAACTCCAAGTCATCCTCATAATACGAGCAACTCCAAGCCAAGAGCTTCATCATCTTAAACTCCAACCGATGATACCGTCAAGACAAGTTCCATCAAATGGTTCACATGCAGAGGCCAAGCCCACAAGTCCTATGAATGCACCGACAAGCAGACCATGATCCTCAATGCCACCGACACCTACGATTCGATGAGTGAAGGAGAAATGGACGCTCTTGAGCAAGTCGCCATGCACCGACAAGTGAACGATGAAGAGGAACAAGTCTTTTGCGATGAAGACTCAAGTCCCGCTCTTGTCGTCTCCAAAGTCTTGACTCTCCAACATCACCAAGAAGAAGAGCAAAGATGCCACATATTCCACACCAAGGCCGGCATCAATGGACGATCCGTCAAGGTCATCATCGATGGAGGGAGTTGTCATAATCTCGCAAGTGAAGAACTTTGCTCCAAAATCCAATTGCCCAAGACGAAGCACCCTCATCCATACAAAGTGCAATGGCTTAGCGACTCCGGCACTATCCAAGTCGAGCATCGAGTACAAGTATCCTTCAAAATTGGCGCCTATGAAGACACCTTGGAGTGCGACGTCGTTCCAATGACCGTCTGCCATCTTCTCCTTAGACGCCATGGCAATTTTATAGAGGAGTCATCCACAACGGCCGAACAAACCACTACATCTTCAAGATGAAGGGCAAGGAGTACGTCCTTCGTCCAATGTCGCCTAGCCAAGTGATCACCGACAAGCAAGCCACCCATTGTGGAGATCATAGTGAGAGAGCGAGCCACAAAAAAGAGAGTGAGCGCCACAAGCCCAAATCGAACACCTCCACGATGAGCGAAATGAAGAAATTAGTCCTATTTGCCACCAAAAGTGAGATAAGAGGAGTGTGTGAGAACCCATCTAGTGTCCTACACTACGTCATTGTGTGCAAGGACAATGCCCCACAAACTAACACTTCTCACACTCTTCCTGTAGTGTTGTCTTCTCTTTTGCAGGAATTTCACGATGTTTTCCCCGACGAGCTACCTTCGGGACTATCTCCACTACGAGGCATTGAGCACCGCATTAACCTCATCCCCGGAGCACCGCTTCCAAACAAAGCTCCCTACCGCGTCAACCCCGAAGAAACCAAAGAAATACACCGGCAAGTAAAGCATCTCATAGACCATGGACATGTGCGTGAAAGTTTGAGCCCTTGTGCCGTCCCGGTCATTCTTGTGCCAAAACGAGACGGTAGCTTTCGCATGTGCTATGATTGTAGACCTATCAATGCTATTACCATTCGTTATAGGTATCCCATTCCACGCCTTGATGATATACTTGATGAACTTAGTGGTGCCACTATCTTTTCAAAAATTGATCTTAAGAGTGGTTACTATCAAATCCGCATACAAGAGGGTAATGAATGGAAAACCGCTTTCAAAACCAAGTTTGGCTTGTATGAGTGGTTAGTCATGCCTATGGGTCTCTCGGAAGCACCAGGTACTTTTATGCATCCTATGAATCATGTCTTTCGCCCTTACATTGGTGTGTTTGTTGTGGTCTACTTTGACGATATCCTTGTTTATAGCAAATCTCTTGGAGATCATGTCACCCATGTCCGAACCGTGTTGCAAACTCTTCGAAAAGAGCATCTCTATGCTAATATGGAGAAATGCCTTTTTGGCGTTGACAAGATCTTTTTCTTGGGTTTTGTTGTTTCTTCTAAGGGTGTTCATGTTGATGATTCCAAGATCAATGCTATTAAGACTTGGCCACAACCAACCAATTTGCATCAAGTGCGTAGCTTTCTTGGCATTGCAGGTTTCTATCGTTGCTTTGTGAAAGATTTTAGCACCATTGCTTCTCCTTTGCATGCTTTGAGCAAGAAGAATGCGCCTTTTGATTGGGGACCATCCCAAGATACCGCTTTCAATGAGCTTAAGAATTTGCTTACTCATGCTCCCGTGCTTGCATTACCCAACTTTGACAAACCCTTTGAGATTCATTGCGATGCTAGTGGTATATGGCATAGAGGTGTGTTAACGCAAGAAAAGCGCCCCATAACTTACTTTAGTGAGAAACTCTCCGGCGCGCAACTCAATTACCCCATCTATGACAAAGAGCTATATGATTTAGTCCGCATTTTGCATGAATGGGAACACTATCTTCGCCCTCATGAGTTTATCATTCGTACCGATCATGAAACACTCAAGTATCTTAAGGGCCAAACCAAGTTGAACAAGCGTCATGCTAAATGGAGTGAATTTATTGAGTCTTTTCCTTATGTCATCAAGTACATTAAAGGTAGAGAAAACATTATGGCGGATGCCCTTTCTCGCATATGCATGCTTGTTACTCAACTTGAATTGGATGTCATTGGATTTGATCATATCAAAGACTTGTATGAGCATGATCCTACTTTTGCTACTCCTTATGCCAAGTGTTTGTCGCACACCTCTTGGGAACGCTATTACATCAAAGATGGATATCTTATGAGAGCTAACAAACTTTGCATCCCTGAGTCTTCTCTTCGTTTTTTACTTTTGTAGGAATCTCATGGAGGAGGCTTAATGGGACATTTTGGATGACACAAGACATTCGCCACACTCTCGAAGAACTACTTTTGGCCCAAGATGTTTCGCGATGTCAACCGCTTCACCAACCGATGCTCTACATGTCGCAAAGCTAAGTCCAAAGCTCAATCCCACGGTCTTTATATGCCTCTACCAATTCCATATCAAATATGGGAAGACATTAGCATGGACTTTGTACTTGGTTTGCCTAGGACTCGAAATGGGAAGGATTCGGTATTTGTCGTTGTGGACCGTTTCTCAAAAATGGCACATTTCATTCCTTGCAACAAGATAGACGATGCTTCACATGTTGCTACTCTATTTTGTAGGGAAATATTGCATCTACACGGAGTGCCGAAGACGATCGTCTCGGACCGCGATGTCAAGTTCCTTAGCTACTTTTGGAAGACCCTATGCACCAAGCTCGGAATCAAGCTACTTTTCTCCACTGCGTATCATCCACAAACCGATGGCCAAACAGAAGTTACCAACCACACACTCTCCGCTCTACTTCGAGTACTCATCAAGAAGAACATCAAGGAGTGGGAGGAGTGCATACCTATGGCCAAGTTCGCCTACAACCGAGCAATACACTCAACAACCAGCAAGTCCACCTTCGAGATCGTCTACGGGTTCAACCTTTTGTCCCCTTTGGACATTCTCCCTCTACCACTCCAAGAGCGCATCAGCATGTGTGACACATCTCAAGAAGGTGCATGAAGATACAAGAAACACCATCGAGCGCCCAGTTCACCGCCTTGCGACCAAGCTCAACTTCAACAAGCAACCTATGGTCTTCAACATTGGTGATCTCGTGTGGCTACACCTTCGCAAGGATCGCTTTCCACAAGAACGCAAGTCCGAGCTTCGACCGCGAGCAGATGGACCCTTCAAGGTGCTCGCACGATACAACGACAACGCTTACAAGATCAACCTCCCACACGACAAGTACAACGTGAGCGACATCTTCAACGTCAAAGATCTCTCTCCCTTCCATGGTGATGAAGAATTTGATCCGAGGACGGATCTTCCCCAAGGGAGGGGAGATGATGCGGAGCATCCCAAGGCCATCCCCACGGACCCAACTACATCTCCTACGACACCTCTTGGACCCATGACACGAGCACGTGCAAGAGCTCTTGAAACCGAGGTGACATCTCTCCTCTCACATTTCCACTTTGATGCACACGAGACATGGCTACTACCTCATATGGATACTTTGTGCTTGCTCAGGTACCATGGAGAAGCTAAGGAGCAAGGAGAAGAAGAAGAGGAAGATGGACGTGAAGACGGAGACGAAGAAGAAGGGTTGTTCAAAGTCTCCAGGCTCCAGACGACCGACGAGCCCCAGATGTCCGACGACCTCCAGGCTCCGGACGTTCGGCCTCCTCCGGATGACCGACACTTCCACATCCAAGCCAAAACAGACGAACATCCGACGCCCTACGGACTACCGACGTCCGGACGTCTGACCCCGACCGGACGACCAACCGAAGACAACCCGAGCCGAATTTACGGACGTCCGATAGGCACCGGACGTCCGGACCCTCGCGAGCCTCCGGACGACTGGTGACCTCCGGACGTCTGACGCCTGTGCAATGATTCGTGTTGGGCCGCATCCCATGTACCCCTGCGCCCCCCTCATTTGCACTAAGACTATATATACTCCCCTTGTCCAACTTTCTAGGGTTAGCATTGGTTTAGCTCATTTTGAGAGATAGAGCTTCGCTCATCCACATCAGATCTACTCCTCGTGAGAGACCGCGGCCTCTTCGGAGAAGATCCCTTTGGATTCAAGACCTCCTTGCGGAGAAGACATCAAGACCCCCTCTTGGGCGGCCCCCTCAAGACCTCCTCACGGAGAAGATCGTGCTACTTGTATCGTCCTTAGTTGATTGTGGATCGTGTGAACTCTTGTGTATCCGAGGATCTAGCACATGTGTGACTTGTTGTTGTTAGTTTGAGTGTTCCTCTCGTTCTTCCCCTCGTGTTTCCCTCGTTTTTCCCTCGTTTTTCCCCTTGTGTTCTTTGTGTTCTTCGCGGGATTCCGCTCCTTTCATGAAAGATCGGCTTATAGGGTTCCTACCCTTCATTAGTATGACAACCGGCAGGAGCCATAGGAGTTGTCTTAATTTATTTATGACCTATGTGTGAATGAAAACGCCATGTAATTACTTTACTTTATTGCTAACCGTTAGCCATAGTAGTAGAAGTAATAGTTGGCGAGACAACTTCATGAAGACACGATGATGGAGATCATGGTGTCATGCCGGTGACGATGGTGTTCATGCCACGCCTCGAAGATGGAGATCAAAGGCGCAAGATGATATTGGCCATATCATGTCACTTTATGATTTTCATGTAATGTTTGTCATGTTTACATCTTATTTGCTTAGAATGATGGTAGCATAAATAAGATGACCCCTCACTAAAATTTCAAGAAAAGTGTCCCCCCTAACCGTGCACCATTGCGAAGGTTCGTTGTTTCGAATAACCATGTGATGATCGGGTGTGATAGATTTTAACATTCACATACAATAGGTGTAAGCCAGATTTACACATGCAAAACACTTAGGTTGACTTGACGAGCCTAGCATGTATAGACATGGCCTCGGAAAACGAGAGACCGAAAGGTTGAACATGAGTCATAAAGTAGATACGATCAACATGGAGATGTTCATCGTTGATGACTAGTCCGTCTCACATGATGATCGGACACGGCCTAGTCGATTCAGATCGTCTATCACTTGGATGACTAGAGGGATGTCTGTCTGAGTGGGAGTTCGTTAAATAATTTGATTAGATGAACTTAAATATCATGAACTTAGTCTAAAATGTATTTACAATATGTCTTGTAGATCAAATGGCCCACGCTAATGTTGTCCTCAACTTCAACGCGTTCCTAGAGAAAACCAAGCTGAAAGGTGATGGTAGCAACTATACGGATTTGGTCCGTAACTTGAGGATCATCCTCATAGCTGCTAAGAAAGCATATGTCCTTGAAGCACCACTAGGTGACGCACCAATTTTCCCAGCAACTCAAGACGTTATGAACGCCTGGCAGTCGCGTAGTGATGATTACTCCCTGGTTCAGTGCGACATGCTTTACAGCTTAGAACCGGGGATCCAAAAGTGTTTTGAGCAGCACGGACCATATGAGATGTTCCAAGAGCTGAAAATGGTTTTCCAAGCTCATGCCCGGGTCAAGAGATATGAAGTCCCCGACAAGTTCTACAGTTGTAAGATGGAGGAAAACAGTTCTGTCAGCGAGCATATACTCAAAATGTCTGGGTTGCACAACCGCTTGTCTTAGCTGGGAGTTAATCTTCCAGATGACTCGGTCATTGACAGGATCCTCCAGTCGCTTCCACCTAGCTACAAGAGCTTTGTGATGAACTATAATATGCAAGGGATGGAGAAGTCCATTCCTGAGTTATATTCAATGCTGAAATCAGCGGAGGTGGAAACCAAAAAGGAACATCAAGTGTTGATGGTGAATAAAACTACTAGTTTCAAGAAAGGCAAGGGTAAGAAGAACTTCAAGAAGGACGGCAAAGGAGTTGTCGCGCTCGGTAAATCAGTTGCCGGGAAGAAGCCAAAGAATGGACCCAAGCCCGAGACTCAGTGCTTTTATTGTAAGGGAAATGGTCACTGGAAGCGGAACTGCCCCAAGTACTTAGCGGATAAGAAGGCCGGCAACACCAAAGGTATATGTGATATACATGTTATTGATGTGTACCTTACTAGCGCTCGTAGTAGCTCCTGGGTATTTGATACTGGTGCGGTTGCTCATATTTGTAACTCAAAATAGGAGCTACGGAATAAGCGGAGACTAGCAAAGGACGAGGTGACGATGCGCGTCGGGAATGGTTCCAAGGTCGATCTGATCGCCGTCGGCACGCTCCCTCTACATCTACCTATGGGATTAGTTTTAAACCTCAATAATTGTTATTTAGTACCAGCTTTGAGCATGAACATTGTATTTGGATCTCGTTTAATGCGAGATGGCTACTCATTTAAATCCGAGAATAATGGTTGTTCCATTTATATGAAAGATATGTTTTATGGTCATGCCCCACTGGTCAATGGTTTATTTTTGTTTAATCTCGAACGTGATGTTACACATATTCACAGTGTGAATGCCAAAAGATGTAAGGTTGATAATGATAGTCCCACATACTTGTGGCACTGTCACCTTGGTCACATTGGTGTCGAACACATGAAGAAACTCCATGCAGATGGACTTTTGGAGTCTCTTGATTATGAATCATTTGACACGTGTGAACCATGCCTCATGGGCAAAATTGTCACACCCTAGAAAGTTCTTGCATTACAATGTGTGCATCATGTTTAATTTTCCCAAAAAGATGAAATGGGGATAACAGAACCCCCAGCACCCCCTTAAACCAACTAGGGTTTACTAAATCATTTTCAATGAACCCAAAATGCCCTTCTAAAATGTTCATCATCTTTGCATTGGTCTAGAGCCTCTCCCAAAAATGGTGCACATTTTTCTAGCCCATTCTGGATTTTTTTGAATTAAATCATATTGTATTTGACTTTGGGCATTTAAATACTATAAATAATTTAAGTGCTCAAATAATTCTGAAACTAAATGTGGGTCACTAGAATTATCCAGAGAGAGTCCACAAATTATTTCAGGAGTTTACAAAATGGGTTAGTACTTTTACTAATTCAAAACAGAGGAAAAGAAATAGAAAAATAGAAAGAATTAGGAAAAGGCAGAGAGTGAGAGAGTTACCTGGCAGCCCATATGGCTGGCCCAGCCCACCAGGGGCAGGGAGGTCTTCTTCCTCCCGCCAGTCGGACACACGGCGCGTGGCCGACGCACGCCGGTGCATGCCTCGGCCACCTCCTGCTTGCCACCCCCCTCATCGCCCTGGACCTCCCTCGCGATGCCACACACCCCCTGGACCTTCCTCACTCTCTCCCGTGCTTCTTCCCCCTCCTCTGCTCTCTCTCGCGCCACACCCGAGCGTGCCCGTCGCCGCCGTTCGCTGCCACCATGGCCATCGACCACCCCTCGCCCTGCCGATGAGTCCAGAAGCTCCGCCGCATCTCCCTCGACCTCCTCGCTGAGCTGCGCAACACCGGGAGCCCTGCAACGCCGTCCTCGACGCCTTCTTCAACCTCGGTGCCGGTGATCCCCGCCGCTCAATTCGCCGCCCACAGAGCGTCCCCGGCCTCGCCCTCGCGCTCGTTGGACTCGCGGTGAGCCGCTGACCCGAACCCCTCTTCTCCCCCTCGCGTTCGCATGCTCTAGCCCCATCCCCCGCCATGGCCGAAGCTCGCCTCCGATCGAGCTTGTCACCGGCGTCGCTCCGACGACCATTTGGTCATCCCGTGCTACCTAACATGCTTACCGCACCGCGTAGTGCCTCGCTAGCGCCTCAGTTCGCGCGTTTGCACGCCACAGCCCCAACCCCGTACATGGCCGAACTCCGGCGGCCGCAAAAGAGCTCACCGCCGTCAGCTCCGGCCACCTCAGCTCCAGCCGATGCCGCTGTTGGATGCGCGAGACTCTCAGCTTTTCGTAGCCGCAACCTGCGTCCAAAACCGAGCCTTGTGGGCGTTTTTCGAAGCCCTCCCCCGCGTCTGTCGTCGCCGGCGTCAAACCGCCGGTGAGTTGACCTTGTTTGACCTGGGGTTTAACTCCCCTGGGTCAATGAAAGGTGGGCCCAGAGCCCTGCTAATTTTAGCTTAGCACTAATTAACTTTTAGTTAACCCAATAGGTCACTGACATGCGGGCCCAGGCCCCACTAACAGTTTAGTTAGTATTAACTTAACCTTGTTAATTAGTTGTTTCACTGACGTGTGTGTCCCACCAGTCAGGTTTGACCTGGGCTGGCGCCTTTGACCCGCTGACGTCACAGTGATGCAGTGCTGACGCAGTTATTTATTTTTTGGATTTATTCTTTTACATGAAATTCCAAAAAATAGCCAAAACTTCTAAAAATCATTGAAAATCAACCATAGCTCCAAATCAAACAAATTATATATGAAAAATGATCAGAAAAATTCAATCTTTCCATCTGTAATGGTTTCATGCATGACAAAACACTTTAACCTTGCTGTTTAGGTGAAACAATCTAATACACTTATAATGCATAAGAACTTAAGCTTCCATTTGAATCTTTGATTCAAATGGACCCATTTCAACTTGTTTCTGTCACAGCCCTAGCTTTACCCTGGCCTTGGACTAGTTTGGTTGTTGCATCATGTTTAAATTCAATTGAAATTTGAATTGAGGAATTTTCCAAGCCTCAAAAAACCTCTAAAAATAACCAACATTTAAATCTCATCAAATGAGTCCAAGAAAATGTTCCTGTTATTCTGTGAAAATATTGGCATGAGGTGAAATTCAAACCAATATTTTGGGAGTCACAGAAATAATTTATTTGGGCCTTTGATTTAAATCAATAATATATTTGGGTTGGAATTATTTCTGTTATATAAGAAATAATGTCCAAATAATCCCAAACTGAAATGTTTCATGCTGGGTTTATTCTATACAGTGGGCATGTTCAATTTGGTGATTTTTGAAAGGGTCTAGGTATTTTTAGAAAATTCACAAAGACTATAGAATAATAGAAAACAAAATTAAAAGAGAAAGAGGGAAAACCTACCCGGCCTTACCTGTAGTCGGCCCAGCTGCACCGGCCAGCCCACCTAGTGGCCCAGCCCACCAGGGGCAGAGCCGTCTTCAACCTCTGCCTACTGGCAGAGGCGTGTCGACGCGCCGTGCCCGAGCCTCCACCTCCTGCTTGCCTGCCTGGCCCCTCCCTGGCCAGCGCGACGCTGGGATCGTCTCCCTGTGGCCTCCGGAACCCACCGACCCCTCACTCACTCTTTCCCCTTCGCCTCCTTGCTCTCTTCACGCCATGGCCGACGCATGCCCGAGCTCGTCGCCACCTTAGTCGCGCCACAGCCGCCCTCAAGCCTCTCCGACCTATCCTCGAGCTCCGCCACGTCTACCTCGTCCTCTCCACCAAGCTACGCGATGCCGGACGCCCCCGAACGCCCTCACCACCATCTTCTTCAACCTCAGTCGCCGGAGATCCCTCTCAGCATCCCACTCAGTCTCGACCCTCCCCGGCCTCGCCGTCTGCGCCAAACGATCCTCCGTGAGCCCTCGATCGAAACCCCCCTTACCACGTCATCGCGCGCATCCTCTAGCTAGCTCCACAGCCGGAACCGAGAGCTCCACGTCGACGGCGATGTCACCGCCATCACTACAGCCGCTGAGGCTCGAAACCGAGTGCGTCACCGTTCTCTGCACGCTCCCAGGAGCTTGGAACGCCCACCAAATCCTCCTCCCGAGCACCCTAACGCCGAGCCCAAACTAACCCGAACTCCGGCCACCCTAGCTCCAGCCGCTGCCACGAGTGAATGCGGGCGATTCCCAGCTCCGCGTAGATGCCCTCAGCACGCCCAGCCGCGGTCTGTAGCGCCGCCCCGACCAACTCCGGCGAGTTTCCGCCGCTGCTATGGTCGCCGGCGTCACCTGCTGACGTGGCGCCATTAGCTTAAGCGCTAAACTCGTTTAGTTAGTGCCTGTGTCGATGACATGTGGGTCCCCGGGCCCAACTAGTTTAGTCTAACTCCCTGTTTAGGTTAGTGCTAATTGGTGTGGACCCCACGTGTCAGCTTTGACTTGGTCAAGTCAACATTGACCGGTCCCACTTGTCATAGACCCAAACCAGCCTGAGACACTGACCAGTGGGTCCCAGCGTCAGGTTTGACCTGGGCTGACGCTGTTGACTTGATGACATCATTCTGACATCAGGCTGACGCAGTAATGCTTTCTAGATTTTAAATAAATCGGGAATGATTTATTTAATTCAGAAAATGTCCAAAACTTCCAAAAATCATAGAAATTCAACCGTAACTCCAAATGAAATAAATTATATATGAAAAATGATCAGAAAAATCCAAGGAATCTGAATATGGCATTTTCATGCATCTTTGAACAACTTAACCTCACTGTCTAGTCCAAAACATGATAATGCACTATTTGAATTCATAGTTTGAATTTGAATTTGAACCTAGTGTTCAAACCAACTCCATTTAACTTGTTGCTAGTTGCATTAGCTCAATCAATAGCATATTGCAATATCATGATCATGCATCATATTGTTGCATCACATTGATTGTGTTCTTCCTTGTTTGCCGGTAAATGTCCCCTCTCGGTAGACGCTGCTCTGACGCTGTGATCGTTGACACTGATGAAGACTCAATGTTATCTTCAGAAGTGCCAGGCAAGCAAAACCCCCTTGTTCATTCTGATACAATTCCCCTCTCTCGCCCTTGCTCTCTTTTACTGCATTAGGACAACAACGATTCAACTGTTACATGCTGCGGTAGTTGAACCCCTTTCCTCTGCATGACCTGTCATTGCCACAGTAAATAGATGAAACCCACTAGCATGAGTAGAAGTTGTTTGAGCCCTGATGTGCCTACTCATTCATGTTTGTTTGTCATGCCTGCTACTGCTTAGAGTTGAGTCAGGTCTGATTCATCGGGGATGAATCGAAGGTGTGTAAACATGTCCTACTGTTGAGAGCTAAGTGTGTGAACACAATTTGGTAAAGGTAGCGGTGAGAGGCCATGTAGGAGTACATGGTGGGTTGTCTCATTGAAACCGTCCTCAGGAACTGAGTTCTGTGTTTGTGGTCCATGAAATAGTTACTACCACACATTGGGCCCGAAACCAATGGACCCTCTCAGCTTCTTGATGACCCTTGTCCTCTGTCCAGGAGTTACAACTAGTTTCTGGTGTTTATAGGATATGTGTTGGCGGCCGTGCGTAGCGCTGACCCTAGGGGTGGGCTATGATGCGGTAGATACACCATGGCCGGGCATGCCGGGCGCCTGTTTGGTGTCTCGGAACCCTGTACACATCGTCCGGGGCCGTATGTGGAAACCTCGGCCGAACTCCCTGCGGATGGAACCTGGATAGGTGATAAACCTGGACTAGAGACTTGAATGTTTAGGTAGGCCGTGGCCAATACCCTCGTTGGGCTTCTGCTTGAAGGTGGCCGAGTACATGTCGTGTAAACGGCGGTAAGTGGTGAGAGCGTGTGTGAAGAAGTACACCCCTGCAGGGTTAACATCATCTATTCGAATAGCCGTGTCCGCGGTAATGGACTTCTGGGTTGCCTATAACAGTTCATAGACAAGTGAAAGTGGATACTCTAAAACTCGCAAGATAAGTGTGAGTGCTATGGATGGCCTTCTCGTAGGGAGATGGGAGCGGATCCATAGTGGTGAATTGAATGGTGAATATGTGGACTCGTGTGCGCCACCTCAAAAGAGTTGCTTGCAATCATAGTTCAGGTTAGCCACTGAGTCAAAGCTGGCTTGCTATAGTTAAACTCCACCACCCCCCTTGTTGATACCGATGCATATGTAGTTTAGTTCTGATGTAAGTCTTGCTGAGTACCTTTGTACTCATGTTTGCTTAATTTATGTTTTGCAGAGAGATTTTAGTCTCGCTAGTAGTTCCGCGTGGACTTCGACGTTTAGCTTGTTACCTCAGCTACGATCTTGTGCCCTCGGCAGGATCTGGTAGATAGTCAGGCTTCTTAGCCTTTTTCATTTGTAGATGTCTGTTCTTAGACATGTTAAGCTTCCGCATGTGCTTTGACTTGTATGCTATGATTGTTGGGTCATGAGACCAATGTTTGTAATATCTCGCTCCTCGGAGCCTAATGAATAAATACTTGAGTTGTAGAGTTATGTTGTGATGCCATGTTGTATATACACATATCGAGCATATTGTGTGTATGATTGAAATGCTTGGTATGTGTGGGATCCGACAATCTAGTTGTTTATCCTTGGCAGCCTCTCTTATGGGGAAATGTAGTCTAGTGCTTCCATGAGCCATAGTAGTCCGCTACAGCCCGGTTCACCGGAGTCCTGTTAGACCAGCACTATTGCTCAGGACACTTGACTGGCCGGCATGTGTTTCACTTCGTTCCTGTGTCTGTCCCTTCGGGGGAAATGTCACGTGGTGACATCCGGAGTTCTGCCTAGCCTGCTATAGCCCGGGTTCCTGGAGTCCTGTTAGCCCAGTGCTACAGCCCGGATTCACACGCTGCTGACCGACATGCTCGATGTGATTCATGTATGCCTGTCCCCATAGGTTAGTGCCGCTTTGGGTTCACGACTAGCCATGTCGGACCGGGTTCTCTGTCATATGGATGCTAGCGACACTATCATATACGTGAGCCAAAAGGCGCAAACGGTCCTGGACCATGGTAAGGCGACACCCGTGGGAATACCGTGCGTGAGGCCACAAAGTGATATGAGGTGTTACCGGCTAGACCGATGTGACTCGGAATCGGGGTCTTGACAGTTTCACATTGCATTAGGCAGGACACCTCATTTTTCCATGTCATAGCATGCATCATATTGTTGCATTTTGCCATGTGTTGATTATATTCCGTGGTGTCTTTCATGGTAGGTTCTGCCTCCGAGGATATCTCCGAGTATCCAGCTGAAGGGCAATACGCTACTACCACTCCATCAGGCAAGCAGCCCCATTGATCATATCGATACAATCCCATGTTCTCGCTTCTGCTCTCACTTACTGCATTAAGACAACAACATTTCAAACTGCTCTGTGCTGCGGTAGTTGAACCCTTATCCTCTGCATGACCTGTCATTGCCACAGTAACTAGATGAAACCCACTAGCATGTGTAGGAGTTGATTGAGCCATGTATGTCTTTCCTACCTTGCTATGCCTGCTATGCTTAGAGTTGTGTCAGGTCTGGTTCATCTGGGTGATGGGCTAGAGTGAAATGATTATGTCAGTAATGTGAGGGATGTGTTGAACATGATTTGGTAAAGGTATCGATGAGAGGCCATGTAGGAGTACATGGTGGGTTGTTTCATTGAGGCCGTCCCTAAGAACTGAGATCAGTATGTGTGATTTAAGATTCAGTTACTACCATGCATTGGGATCCTTAATTGACCCTCTCAGCTTCTTAATCACCCTAGTACTCTGTCCAGGAGTTGCAACTAGTTTCTGGAGTTTGTAGGTTATGTGTTGGAGGCCGTGCGTAGCGATGACCCTAGGGGTGGGCTATGATGCGGTAGATACACCATGGCACGGTGTACCGAGTCACCCGTTTGGTGTCTCAGGAACCTTGTTCACATCGTTTGGGGCCGTATGTGGAAACCTCGGCCGTACTCCCTGTGGATGGAACCTGGATAGGCGATAAACCTGGACTAGAGACTTGAGTGTTTAGGTAGGCCGTGGCCGACACCCTCGTTGGGCTCCCGCTTGAAGGTTGCCGAGTACATGTCGTGTAAACGACGGCAAGTGGTGAGAGTGTGTATGAAGAAGTACACCCCTGCAGGGTTAACATCATCTATTCGAATAGCCGCGTCCGCGGTAAAGGACTACTTGGTTGCCTATACAGTTCATAGACAAGTTAATGGTTACTACTAGAAGACTCAAGATAAGTGTGAGTACCGAGGATGGCCCTCTCGTAGGATGACGAGGGAGGATCCCTGATGGAGTATTGTGTTGGTGATTAGTGGACTCGTGTGCGAAAACTATTTTACTAGTGGTGTCTCATAGGATAGCTTAGCAAAGAGTCAAAGCTGGCTCCACCAGCTTCTTGAGAATGAGCATGTATAGTAGGTTCTGTTGTAAGACTTGCCGAGTACCTTTGTAGTCATGTTGCTTTAATTACTGTTTTCAGACGACAACACCGCCCCCTCCGATGGGTTTTATGTAGACCTCCACGTCAATGAGTAACTTGCCACCCAGGTGGCGATTCTGGCCATGGAGGTCCTTATGTAGATAGACAGGCTTCGACAAGCCTTCTTTCTTTCTAGTGTCTGTACTCAGACTATTTGCTTCCGCATGTGCTTGTATGCTTGTATGACTTGACTGTCGGGTCATGTGACCCCTACCTGTATGAACATGTTATGTATGGCTCTCTAGAGCCTTTAAATAAAGTACTTGAGTTGTAGAGTTTTGTTGTGATGCCATGTTGTATTTGCGCATATCGAGCATATTGTGTGTATGATTGAAATGCTTGGTATGTGTGGGATTCGACAATCTAGTTGTTTATCCTTGGTAGCCTCTCTTATGGGGAAATGTAGTCTAGTGCTCCTTGAGCCATAGTAGTCCGCTACAGCCCGGTTCACCGGAGTCCTGCTAGCCCAGCACTACTGCTCAGGACACTTGACTGGCCGGCATGTGTTCCACTTTGTTCCTATGTCTGTCCCTTCGGGGAAATGTCACGCGGTGACATCCGGAGTCCTGCCTAGCCTGCTACAGCCCGGGTTCCCCGGAGTCCTATTAGCCCAGTGCTACAGCCCGGATTCACACGCTGATGACCGACATGTTCGATGTGATTCATGTATGTCTGTCCCCATAGGTCTGTGCCGCTTTGGGTTCATGACTAGCCATGTCGGCCCGGGTTCTCTGTCATATGGATGCTAGTGACACTGTCATATACGTGAGCCAAAAGGCGCAAACGGTCCCGGGCCATGGTAAGGCAACACCCGTGGGGATACCGTGCGTGAGGCCGCAAAGTGATATGAGGTGTTACCGGCTAGATTGATATAACTTGGAATCGCGGTCCTGACAGCGTTGGCATCAGAGCCGGACTGCTTGTAGGTTCGTTGAGCCAAACTGGTCGATGTCGAGTCTAGAAATGCTTTAGTTATATGTAGGGGAATTGATTATGGGAGGGAACATAAGGCTCTTTTACTCCTTTACCTTATGCCCTCTGATCTGAGTCATTCTCTTCTCATTCTATGTGGGTTAAGGACTAGGCTCTCTTCTTTCTATCAGGTTCACGTGTTACTAATCCGTAGTAGCTTATAGGATTGTTGTTACAAGCCTCAGTACGGTTTCTACTACTTTTAGTATGTTGTCAGTTGAATCAGAACCTTGATATGATGTTGTTGAGTGGTATTGCAAACTGTTGTGGATGTCTCAAATCTTTTTCTGAGCATTTACAGTCGTTATGCTGTCCAATTTCCCCTAGAAAATTCTAATGCCTTTGCATTATTCTGTGCTTTCAGATGGCCACCCGTTCCCAGAACCAATTGGTTCGTCTGACCCGGTGCCTCGATGTGCCCGGCCACACGGCCATGTTGGTTCGAGTGATGGTCGAGTCAGGCTATCGGTGGTATCCGGAATATACCGTCGAGGAGCAGTTCAGAGACTTCAACCAGAGCCAGTACCTTCGTACCGTGAGGATATATCCCTCTTATCCTGGATCCACTGAGCCCCTTCACTGTTCCTATGGACTTTGGGTCACTATTGAGATGTCTGTGCAGGATGCAGCCTATTCAATGATGACTATCATTCGAGCCAGGACTGCCTTGCTTCAGAACATCGATTTCCGTTACATGCCAGCCTCACTCCCTGGAGCACAGGGGTACTATCAGGCTTTGTACTATGACTCTACGCATGAGGAGTCATTACTCCGCACCACTGCCGAGATGCTCGAGGATAAGGACCGCAAAAATCAGGCCTTGTGTATGGAGCTTTTCCACACTCGTTCTGATCATTGGGCCACTTTGACTCGGTTTGCACCTGCGGTGCAGGCAGGATACATGGACATGAGGGACCTGTACCTTGTACGGTCTAGATTGCTAGATTGTATGGAGTGGCGCGATGTAGGAGGCATCACCCCTCCTCATGGTCCCCGTCTGCCACCGCCTGTGGGACCAAGGCCACATCCGAGTCCCTATGGTCCGCAGGCTCCGCAGGACCGTCTGTTCCCAGATGATCATGTTCCACTTCCAGGCTTTGGTGGCGACTTTTACGAGGATTACTACGGAGCCGTCTGAGCTAGTAGTAGTTTCACTAGTATTGTAATAGTTGTATTCTCCACAGTCCTGCGTGACCGTGGGATACAACTTGGTGTGTATCATGCTCCGGAGGTGTAGAAAAATAATGTATAGGAGCTTGGAATGCCTCCGATGAGATGTAATGTCTTTCACCGTAGTTGTACTCTAGCCTAGGCTTGTACTAAAGTATGTGCGGTGTGTATGACCAATGGTATATATATGGCAGTCTCTATATTACCATGTCGTACAATGAACATCTTAGCATTCCATGTTATCCATTACATTCTGCACTTCCTTGCCAAGTTTGTGCCATCCTTATCTAAACTGTTGTCTTGTTTTTTTCCTAGGATGGTCAACACTCGCAGCAACCCTGCTGCCCCAGAGCAGAGAGAAGCCAGTGCAGCTAGGGGTGAAAATCTGCCTCACCCGCCTTCTCTGGCCGAAGTTATGCTGGAGGCAGAAAGAAACAAGCGTGAGACTAACCGCTTGCTTGAGCGGATTGAGCAGAACACTGCATGCCATCAGCGAAACGACTTGGTGTCAATCAATGACTTCATCAAGTTGTACCCACCAAAGTTTAATCATTCCGTTGAGCCCCTCGACGCGGATGACTGGCTCCGTAGCATCACACACAAGCTACGTTCTGCCAACATAGCCGAAGCTGATAAGGTTACCTATGCTGCCTATCACCTCGAAGGCCCTGATAGCCTTTGGTGGGAAAACTTTGAAGCTATGCGCCCGGTCGGCCAAATCACTACTTCGGCTGAATTCAGTGAGGCTTTCCGTGAGCATCACATCCTGGAAGGTCTCATAGATCGCAACAGGGAAGAGTTCTGCAATTTCACCCAAGGAAGACTGAATGTGGATGCATATAGTCGTGAATTTGGGAATCTGGCACGATATGCTCCTGAAGAGGTATCCACCGACGCTAAGAAGCAGGCAAGGTTCTGCAAGGGACTTAGCCCCGAGCTTCGTCGCGATCTTTGTCTGCACGAGTGCACCTCCTTTCAGAAGTTGGTCAATAAAGCCATCAGTGCTGAGACAGGACAATCTGACTATGACGCTTCATGCAAGCACTCTCGTGATTTTGGTTCTTCATCCGGCTCTGGATCTCAGAAGCGCCGGGTGTGGATTCCAAGAACGGCACTACCACCTAGGTTCATTCCGAGGCCATCCTTTGAGGCGCCTCGCCCTAACCAGCAGTTTGCACCGTCTAAGCCCTATGGTGGCCCCGCTGCTAATGCTGCTCCACGCCCCAATGTTGTGACATGTTTCAAGTGTGGAGAGCCGGGTCACTATAGTTGAGAGTGCCCCCAGAACAACAACCCTAATCAGTCTAGAAAGTCCGTTGGCCATGGTAAGCCAGCGGGAAAGACATTCTACGCCAAGGCAGCCACCACTGCACATGGCCATGTCAACTATGTCTCAGCTGAGGAGGCTCATGAGGATCCTAACGTCGTCCTTGGTACTCTCCTTGTTAATTGCCATCCGGCATCTGTTCTTTTCGATACTGGAGCATCTCATTCATTCATATCCAAGAGCTATGCTCGATTGCATAACACAACATTCTGTGACATGCCCACTTCCATGGTAATTCAAACTCCAGGTTCCAAATGGCAAACTTCTATAGTAAGCCATGGGAATGAAATTCTTGTTGATAGACTTGTCTTCCTTGCATCTTTAATAGCTCTCAAGTCCTCGGACATAAACATCATCTTGGGTATGGACTGGATGTCAGCTCATTACGCTAAGATTGATTGTGCCACTAGAACCGTTCAACTTACTCACCCATCGGGCAAGACAGTCAATGTCTTAACTCGAGTGGCCAAGCGCCAGCTTTACTCCCTAAATGCCAACCCCCTTCCAGACCTTGAAGATATTCCGGTAGTCTGAGACTTTCTGGATGTCTTTCCAGAAGAACTGCCAGGTGTTCCACCTGACAGGGATGTCGAGTTTGTGATAGACCTTGTCCCAGGAACCGTTCCAATTTCTAGAAGACCCTATAAGATGGCACCCTTAGAACTAGCCGAGCTTAAGAACCAACTCGATGAGTCCTTGAAAAAGGGTTTCATCCGTCCTAGTTCCTCCCCTTGGGCTTGCCCCGTCCTCTTCGTCAAGAATAAGGATGGAACGGATCGGATGGTTGTAGATTACCGACTTGGCAAATTGGTCACTATCAAGAACAAGTATCCGCTTCCCAGGATCAACAATCTGTATGATCAGCTCGCTGGATCCTCAGTCTTTTCCAAGATGGATTTGAGGTTGGGCTACCATCAAATCAAAATCAAAAACTGGGACATTCCTAAAACGGCCTTTGTTACTCGTTATGGCCAATACGAGTACACCGTTATGTCCTTTGGTTTAACCAATGCCCCAGCCACCTTCTCTCGGTTAATGAACTCGGTCTTCATGGAGTATTTGGATAAATTCGTCGTAGTATACCTTGATGACATACTCATCTACTCCAAGAATGAAGAGGAACATGCCGAACATCTAAGGCTGGTATTAACGAAACTTCGAGAGCATCGCCTTTATGCCAAATTCTCTAAGTGTGAATTTTGGTTGCCAGAAGTGACCTATCTAGGCCATGTAATCTCTGGTAAGGGTGTTGCTGTCAATCCCAAGCGAGTTCAAGCCGTCCTTGATTGGACTCCACCTGAAACGGTCAAGCAAGTTCGGAGCTTCCTTGGCCTAGTGAGCTATTGTCGCCGCTTCATCGAGAATTTCTCCAAGGTTGCTAAACCTCTAACTGAACTCCTCAAGAAAGATAAAAAGTTCGAGTGGACCCCACAGTGCGAGTTCAGCTTTCAGGAACTGAAAAGATGCCTGACATCTGCTCCCGTACTGGTACCACCAGATTTCTCCAAGGACTATATTATCTATTGCGACGCCTCGCGACAAGGACTAGGTTGCATACTCATGCAAGATCGTCAGGTAATTGCCTATGCTTCACGGCAATTACACCCCCATGAGGAAAACTATCCCACACATGATCTGGAGCTTGCACTGTAGTCCATGCACTTAAAACTTGGCGACATTACCTTCTCGGTAATCGTTGCGAGATCTTCACCGATCACCAAAGTTTGAAATATATCTTCACCCAACCGGATTTGAATCTCAGGCAAAGACGTTGGGTCGAGTTGATCTCGGATTATGACTTAGGAATAACTTACACCCCGGGCAAAGCCAATGTCATGGCTGATGCGCTAAGTCATAAATCTTATTGTAACAACCTGATGTTACAACAAAGTCAACCACTTCTCCACGAGGAATTTCGTAAGCTTAACCTTCACATTGTTCCTCAAGGATTCCTATCCACCCTGGTGGCGAAGCCGACCCTTATGGATCAGATCATAACCGCCCAGCGGTATGACAAGGGGATATCTTGGATCAAGGAAAACATCGTTAGCGGAGTTGCTAAATGTTTTTCCATGGATGAGCGAGGTGTTGTCTTCTTCGAGAACCGCTTGGTGGTTCCCAAGAAACAACATCTACGCTAGTTGATTCTTAAGGAAGCTCATGAATCCCCTCTCACCATTCATCCTGGTAGTACTAAAATGTATCAAGACCTACGCCAGAGGTTTTGGTGGACTAGGATGAAGAGAGAAATTGCTCAATACATTGCTAGTTGCGACGTCTGTCATCGTGTTAAAGCAGAGCATCAATGGTCTGCTGGCACCCTTCAACCTTTGGCTATTCCTGAGTAGAAATGGGATAAAATAAGTATGGATTTCATTACTGGGTTTCCCAGGACCAAGAGAGGGAATAACGCCATCTTCGTCGTAATCGATCATCTTTCCAAGGTGGCCCACTTTCTACCTATTCGTGAGAGTATCACCGCTAGCCAGCTAGCTGATTTATACATCTCCCGAATAGTGTCTTCATGGTGTCCCATTGGAAATTAACTCAGACCGTGGGAGCCTCTTCACCTCTCGATTTTGGGAAAGTTTCCAAAATGCTATGGGAACTCGTCTCTCTTTTAGCACCGCCTTCCACCCCTAATCAAGTGGTCAAGTAGAGCGAGTAAATCAAATTCTGGAAGATATGCTCCGAGCTTCTGTCATCTCATTTGGAATGGATTGGGAGAAATGCCTTCCATTCGCGGAGTTCGCTTATAACAATAGTTATCAAGCTAGCTTGGGCAAAGCTCCTTTCGAAGTTCTCTATGGACGAAAATGTCGAACGCCTCTTAACTGGTCAGAAACCGGGGAAAGACAACTCTTTGGCCCGGATATGATTCAGGAAGCAGAAGAGTAGGTTCGCGTTATTTGTGAGAAATTGAAAATAGCCCAATCTCGTCAAAAGAGCTAATATGATAGTAAACATAAGCTCATGACTTATGAAGTCGGCGAGAAGGCTTACCTTCGGGTTACTCCGTTAAAGGGTACCCATCGTTTCGGTATCAAAGGCAAATTGGCTCCTCGTTACATTGGACCCTTTCGCATTCTTGCCAAATGAGGAGAAGTTGCCTACCAATTGGATCTACCTCCGCATCTTTCCAGAGTTCACGATGTCTTCCACGTTTCTCAACTCAGGCGTTGCTTCGCGGATCCTATCCGTGGAGTGGACCATGAAACGCTTGATCTACAAGATAATCTCTCATATCGGGAACATCCCATTCGTATCCTTGATCAAGCCGAGCGTACCACTCGACGCCATAACATCAAGTTTCTTAAGGTTCAATGGTCACACCATTCCGAAAAGGAAGCCACTTGGAAAAGGGAGGATCGTCTTTGACTCGAGTACCCCACTTTCTTCCCAACGGATCCTAAATCTCGGGACGAGATTCTTTTGAGTGGGGGTGAGTTGTCACACCCTAGCAAGTTCTTGAATTAGAGTGTGTGCATCATGTTTAATTTTCCCAGAAAGATGAAATGGGGATAACAGAACCCCCAGCACCCCCTTAAACCAACTAGGGTTTACTAAAATCATTTTCAATGAACCCAAAATGCCCTTCTAAAATGTTCATCATCTTTGCATTGGTCTAGAACCTCTCCCAAAAATGGTGCACATTTTTCTAGGCCATTCTGGATTTTTTTGAATTAAATCATATTGTATTTGACTTTGGGCATTTAAATACTATAAATAATTTAAGTGCTCAAATAATTCTGAAACTAAATGTGGGTCACTAGAATTATCCAGAGAGAGTCCACAAATTATTTCAGGAGTTTACAAAATGGGTTAGTACTTTTACTAATTCAAAACAGAGGAAAAGAAATAGAAAAATAGAAAGAATTAGGAAAAGGCAGAGAGTGAGAGAGTTACCTGGCAGCCCATCTGGCTGGCCCAGCCCACTAGGGGCAGGGAGGTCTTCTTCCTCCCGCCAGTCGGACGCACGGCGCGTGGCCGACGCACGCCGGTGCACGCCTCGGCCACCTCCTGATTGTCACTCCCCCTCGTCGCCCTGGACCTCCCTCGCAATGCCACGCACCCCCTGGACCTTCCTCACTCTCTCCCGTGCTTCTTCCCCCTCCTCTGCTCTCTCCCGCGCCACACCCGAGCGCGCCCGTCGCCGCCGTTCACTGCCACCATGGCCATCGACCACCCCTCGCCCTGTCGATGAGTCCAGAAGCTCCGCCGCATCTCCCTCGACCTCCTCATTGAGATACGCAACGCCGGAAGCCCTGCAATGCCGTCCTCGACGCTTCTTCAACCTCGGTGCCGGTGATCCCCGCCGCTCAGTTCGCCGCCCACAGAGCGTCCCCGGCCTCGCCCTCGCGCTCGTTGGACTCACGGTGAGCCGCTGACCCAAACCCCTCTTCTCCCCCTCGCGTTCGCATGCTCTAGCCCCATCCTCCTCCATGGCCGAAGCTCGCCTCCGCTCGAGCTTGTCGCCGGCGTCACTCCGGCGACCATTTGGTCATCCCGTGCTACCTAACATGCTTACCGCACCGCGTAGTGCCTCGCTAGCGCCTCAGTTCGCGCATTTGCACGTCGCAACCCCAATCCCATACATGGCCGAATTCCAGCAGCCGCAAAAGAGCTCGCCGCCTTTAGCTCCGGCCACCTCAGCTCCAGCCGATGCCGCCGTTGGATGCGCGAGACTCTCAGCTTTCTGTAGCCGCAACCCGTGTCCAAAACCAAGCCCTGTGGGAGTTTTCCGAAGCCCTCCGCCGCATCTGTCATCGTCGGCGAGTTAACCTTGTTTGACCTGGGGTTTAACTCCCCTGGGTCAATGGAAGGTGGGCCCAGAGCCCTGCTAATTTTAGCTTAGCACTAATTAACTTTTAGTTAACCCAATAGGTCACTGACATGCGGGCCCAGGCCCCACTAACAGTTTAGTTAGTACTAACTTAACCATGTTAATTAGTTGTTTCACTGACGTGTGGGTCCCACCAGTCAGGTTTGACCTGGGCTGGCGCCTTTGACCCGCTGACGTCACAGTGACGCAGTGCTGATGCAGTTATTTATTTTTTGGATTTATTCTTTTATAGGAAATTCCAGAAAATTGCCAAAACTTCTAAAAATCATAGAAAATCAACAATAGCTCCAAATCAAAGAAATTATATATGAAAAATGATCAGAAAAATTCAATCTTTCCATCTGTAATGGTTTCATGCATGACAAAACACTTTAACCTTGATGTTTAGGTGAAACAAGCTAATACACTTATAATGCATAAGAACTTAAGCTTCCATTTGAATCTTTGATTCAAATGGACCCATTTCAACTTGTTTCACATTGCATTGGGCAGGACACCTCATTTTTCCATGTCATAGCATGCATCATATTGTTGCATATTGCCATGTGTTGATTATATTCCGTGGTGTCTTTCGTGGTAGGTTCTTCCTCTGAGGATATCTCCGAGTATCCAGCTGAAGGGCAGTACCCTACTACCAGTCCATCAGGCAAGCAGCCCCATTGATCATATCGATACAATCCCATGTTCTCGCTTCTGCTCTCACTTACTGCATTAAGACAACAACATTTCAAACTGCTCTGTGCTGCGGTAGTTGAACCCTTATCCTCTGCATGACCTGTCATTGCCACAGTAACTAGATGAAACCCACTAGCATGTGTAGGAGTTGATTGAGCCATGTATGTCTTTCCTACCTTGCTATGCCTGCTATGCTTAGAGTTGTGTCAGGTCTGGTTCATCTGGGTGATGGGCTAGAGTGAAATGATTATGTCAGTAATGTGAGGGATGTGTTGAACATGATTTGGTAAAGGTATCGATGAGAGGCCATGTAGGAGTAGATGGTGGGTTGTTTCATTGAGGCCGTCCCCAAGAACTGAGATCTATATGTGTGATTTAAGATTCAGTTAAAACCATGCATTGGGATCCTTAATTGACCCTCTCGGCTTCTTAATCACCCTAGTACTCTGTCCAGGAGTTGCAACTAGTTTCTGGTGTTTGTAGGTTATGTGTTGGCGGCCGTGCGTAGCGCTGACCCTAGGGGTGGGCTATGATGCGGTAGATACACCATGGCACGGTGTACCAAGTCACCCGTTTGGTGTCTCGGGAACCCTGTTCACATCGTTCGGGGCCGTATGTAGAAACCTCGGCCGGACTCCCTGCGGATGGAACCTGGATGGGCGATAAACCTGGACTAGAGACTTGAGTGTTTAGGTAGGCCGTGGCCGACACCCTCATTGGGCTTCCGCTTGAAGGTTGTCGAGTACATGTCGTGTAAATGACGGTAAGTGGTGAGAGTGTGTATGAGGAAGTACACCCCTACAGGGTTAACATCATCTATTCGAATAGCCGCGTTCGTGGTAAAGGACTACTTGGTTGCCTATACAGTTCATAGACAAGTTAATGGTTACTACTAAAAGACTCAAGATAAGTGTGAGTACCGAGGATGGCCCTCTCGTAGGATGACGAGGGAGGATCCCTGGTGGAGTATTGTGTTGGTGATTAGTGGACTCGTGTGCAAAAACTATTTTACTAGTGGTGTCTCGTAGGATAGCTTAGCCAAGAGTCAAAGCTGGCCTGCTGCAATAACTCCACCAGCTTCTTGAGAATGAGCATGTATAGTAGGTTATGTTGAAAGACTTGCTGAGTACCTTTGTAGTCATGTTGCTTTAATTACTGTTTTCAGACGACAACACCGCCCCCTCCGATGGGTTTTATGTAGACCTCGACGTCGATGAGTAACTTGCCACCCAGGTGGTGATTCTGGCCATGGAGGGCCTTATGTAGATAGACAGGCTTCGACAATCCTTCTTTCTTTCTAGTGTCTGTACTCAGACTATTTGCTTCCGCATGTGCTTGTATGCTTGTATGACTTGAGTGTCGGGTCATGTGACCCCTACCTGTATGAACATGTTATGTATGGCTCTCTGGAGCCTTTAAATAAAGTACTTGAGTTGTAGAGTTTTGTTGTGATGCCATGTTGTATTTGTGCATATCGAGCATATTGTCTGTATGATTGAAATGCTTGGTATGTGTGGGATCTGACAATCTAGTTGTTTATCCTTGGCAGCCTCTCTTATGGGGAAATGTAGTCTAGTGCTCCTTGAGCCATAGTAGTCCGCTACAGCCCGGTTCACCGGAGTCCTGCTAGCCCAGCACTACTGCTCAGGACACTTGACTGGCCGGCATGTGTTCCACTTTGTTCCTATGTCTGTCCCTTCGGGGAAATGTCACGCGGTGACATCCGGAGTCCTGCCTAGCCTGCTACAGCCCGGGTTCCCCGGAGTCCTGTTAGCCCAGTGCTACAGCCCGGATTCACACGCTGATGACCGACATATTTGATGTGACTCATGTATGCCTGCCCCCATAGGTCTGTGCCGCTTTGGGTTCACGACTAGCCATGTCGGCCCGGGTTCTCTGTCATATGGATGCTAGCGACACTGTCATATACATGAGCCAAAAGGCGCAAACGGTCCCGGGCCATGGTAAGGCGACACCCGTGGTGATACCGTGCGTGAGGCTGCAAAGTGATATGAGCTGTTACCGGCTAGATCGATGTGACTTGGAATCGGGGTCCTGACAAAAATGACCAAGACTCCGTTCTCCGGAACAATGGAGCGAGCAACCAACTTATAGGAAATCATACATACTGATGTGTGCGGTCCAATGAGCATTGAGACTCGCGGTGGCTATGGTTATGTTCTCACCCTCACTGATGACTTAAGTAGATATGGTTATGTCTACTTAATGAAACACAAGTCTGAGACCTTTGAAAAGTTCAAGGAATTTCAGAGTGAGGTAGAGAATCAACATGACAGGAAAATAAACTTCTTACGATCAGATCGTGGAGGAGAATACTTGAGTCACGAGTTTGTCACACACTTAAGGAAATGTGGAATGGTTTCACAACTCACACCACCTGGAACACCTCAGTGAAATGGTGTGTCCGAACGTCGTAATCGCACTCTATTGGATTCGGTGCGATCTATGATGTCTCTTACCAATCTACCGCTATCATTTTGGGGTTATGCTTTAGAGACTGCCGTATGAATTACGGTTTCGAAAGAAACCTAAGCTATCATTTATGAAAGTTTGGGGATGCGATGCTTATGTCAAGAAACTTCAACCTGAAAAGCTCGAACCCAAGTCAGAAAAATGCGTCTTCATCGGATACCCTAAGGAAACTGTCGAGTATACCTTCTACCTCAGATCCGAAGGCAAGATCTTTGTTGCCAAGAATGGATACTTTTTAGAGAAAGAGTTTCTCTCGAAAGAAGTAAGTGGGAGGAAAGTAGAACTTGATGAGGTACTGTCTCTTGAACCAGAAAGTAGCACAACTTAGGAAGATGTTTCTATGGTGGCTGCACCGACTAGAGAGGAAGTTAATGATGATGATCATGAAACTTCGGATCAAGTTGCTACTGAACTTCGTAGGTCCACGAGGACACATTCCGCACCAGAGTGGTATGGCAACCTTGTCCTAGAAATCATGTTGTTAGACAACGGTGAACCTTCGAACTATGAAGAAGCGATGGCGGGCCCGGATTCCAACACATGGCTTGAAGCCATGAAATCCTAGATAGGATCCATGTATAAAAAAGAAGTACGGACTTTGATAGACTTGCCCGATGATCGGCAAGCCATAGAAAATAAATGGATCTTTAAGAAGAAGACTGACACGGATGGTAACGTGACCATCAATAAGGCTCAGCTTGTCGCTAAGGGTTATCGACAAGTTCAAGGGGTTGACTACAATGAGACCTTCTCACTGTAGCGAACCTGAAGTCCGTCCGAATCATGTTAGCAATTGCCGCATTCTATGATTATGAGATATGGCAAGTGGACGTCAAAACGGCATTCCTTAATGGTTTCCTTAAGGAAGAATTGTATATGATGCAGCCAAAAGGTTTTGTCGATCCTAAGAATGCTGACAAGGTATGCAAGCTCCAGCACTCAATCTATGGGCTGGTGCAAGCATCTCGGAGTTGGAACATTCGCTTTGATGAGATGATCAAATCGTTTGGGTTTACGCAGACTTATGGAGAAGCATGTGTTTACAAGAAAGTGAGTGGGAGCTCTGTAGCATTTCTCATATTATATGTGGATGACATACTATTGATGGGAAATGATATAGAACTTTTGGAAAGCATAAAGGCCTACTTGTATAAGTATTTTTCAATGAAGGACCTTGGAGAAGCTACTTACATATTAGGCATCAAGATCTATAGAGATAGATCGAGACGTCTCATTGGTCTTTCACAAAGCACATACCTTGACAAGATATTGAAGAAGTTCAATATGGATCAGTCCAAGAAGGGGTTCTTGCCTGTATTGCAAGGTGTGAAATTGAGCATGGCTCAATGCCCGACCTCAGCAGAAGATAGAGAAAAGATGAGTGACATCCCCTAACTACAAAAAAATACACTTCCATGATGATACATGTTTTTCATAGTAGGTCGCGTTTTCTGTCATGCATGTACATCCATGATGATTTTATGACAGAATCAAGATAGTCATACCTGTGCTGTCGTAGAAGTGTTCCATGACATTACCAAAATTATCATCACGGAAGTGTCCACTTCCATGACGATCAATCACGCGTCACAGAAGTGCTTTCATCAAGGGTGACTGACACGTGACATCCACCGTAACGGAACGCCGTTAAGCTATCGGGTCGGGTTTTGGATCCGATAACCCGTTAACAGCCTTGACCAATGGGGATTTTCCATGTGTAAAATCATCATTGGCTGGAGGAGACACGTGTCAGGTCCGCGTTGGCACATGTGTCACTCATCCAATGGGCGAGACGCGCCTATGATATGTTGACACGTGGACCGGCCCATCAAGTTTAAATGGGCCGGCCCAACTGAAGGCACACAAGATTTTGCGGATCATAATGGGTCAGCCCAACTAAAGGCCCACGAGATTTTGCAGACCATAATGGGCTGGCCCAGCTAAAGGCCCACAAGATTTTGCGGGCCATAATGGGCCGGCCCAGGTAAAGGCCCACAAGATTCTTGTGTGCTATAATGGGCCGGCCCAGGTAAAGGCCCACAAGATTCTTGTGGATCATAATGGGCTAGCCCAGCTAAAGGCCCACGAGATTTCGCTGACATTAATGGGATGGCCCAGCTGTAGGCCCACAAGACTTTGAGGACCCTAGTAGGCCGGCCCATTAACTGGCTGCCATGTTTTGGGCCAAATGCCGGCCCATATTTGATCCGGTCCATTAATGGTCTGCCACGCTCCGGGCCTAATAGTGGCCCATATGAGATCCTGCCCATTAAAAGCCTACCATGTTCTGGGCCATATTACGGCCCAGATCATGTCCGGCCCTTTAGGAAGCTTTGGGCACAATTATTGCCCATATCAGATTCGGCCCGTTAACTGGACACTATGCTTTTGGGCCCACTTGCTAAAGGCCCACTTAGTAATTCGGCCTGATATTAGTTTTGGCCTGTTAAGGGCCCGTTTAACATTTCGGCCCTATATTAATTTCGGCCTGTTAAAAGCCCGTCATATAGTTGGGCCTAACTACGGCCTGGTTTGCATCCGGCCTGCTCGCAGCCGATATCTGATTGGGCCAAACAAGGACCAAGACAATTTTGGCCTGTTAAAAGCCAGTGATTTGATTCGCACAATCATGGGACGGGGTTCATTTTGGGCTGCTGCCGGCCCATGAGCTGTTCTACACGTTTCAGGCCCAACCTACATCATGATTGCAAGACGGCCCGATTATGTGCCGTAATTTTACAGTTTGGCCAGTTTACTGCGAAGACAGGATATATATACAGTAAAATAAGTGCAGCATCGTGAATAAGAAAAAACCTAGACTATACAATAAAGAAATTACGTCATATTACATCCACTGGGCATCAAAGTTCGCCACTATGATAATAAAGCACAAGAAGATAGCAGATTACATACACTGGGCATCAAAGATCGCCACCAGTGCAAATAAACACACTGACAAAATAATATACAAAACCAATAGCACTTCAATACAGTTCAAGAAAGGTTAGCCCTGCCGGGGAGCTGCAGCGCAAGCAGCTGAGCAAGATGATGAGACTGCGCTTGTTGAACACTTATATCTTCCTCACTCTGAAAGATAAACAAGCAGACAGATGGCAGGTTTTGCACATAAAAGTATCAGTGCTGACAATTCATCACATTTCTTACTGACGAATAAAGTGACACAGCTTAAAATTGCATTAACACAATATGGTATGTTCAGGTCAAGACATGGCAGGAAATGACATTGTGAAGGAGTTGGCAGCTTCACGACACCACTGGATTACAGATCAAGAACTCATAAGTATCAATGGTTAGTGTGCTGTCAATTTATACCATTTCAGTTTGGCAAATAAAGAGACGGTTTAAATAATAGTAGAATGGTATGACATTGTTCATAGTTAAGACATTGCAGAATATGACATTATGTTGTAGTGGGTAGGTTCACCACACCACTGGATTACGGATGAAGAACAGAAGTATACATGCAGTGCAAAAGAAGATCACTTGCTCTGTATAGTTTAATTTACATGGTATGAAGAAGGAACTTGGTTGTACAACTGAAAACTTAAATTGAGAAAGGACAAACTTTTGTTTATGAACTACATAATAAACTTTAAACAAGCAATTTGATGCAAACACCAAAAATAAACAGCTGTTGTAGTCATGCCTAACCAAATATATACAACAAAGTTTGAAGGCTTGAGATGGACAAACTTACATTAGTGGTGAAGACGGGCTCTATAAAGGCCTTGTCCATGCTGATGGGGGGGGGGCAATTCAAGAAGTTTACCACAGAATCTTCTTCAAAAGCATTGCCTTTATTCTACATTTTGTTAAGAGTAAATATAGATGTGATAATATATGAAAAAATGGAGAATATTTAAGATAAGACGAAGAGTGATGCTACATAACCAAGTAGCTATAAATGTAAGTGCATCAATACAGGCAAAAGGTACAGCCAAGAGCAATGCACAGCTAAACTTCTTCAGTACCAACCTTATGGTAAGAGTAAATATAGATCTGATGTGTAGAAAATGGAGGGCGAAGGAAAATAAGCTGCAGAGTGATGGTACATGAACAACTACCTGTCATTATAAGTACACTGATAAAGGACATCATGTACTTACAAGAATAATGCAGAGCTAAAAAAACATTGGCATTGGATATATTCTACACTAATGTAACCATTCATACAGATCCGATAATTTGGAGCGAACAATTGATAAGCAAGCTATCATGCATACTACTGTCACATAATGAACCAGGTATTTATGCAAGTACAGTGATACAGGACAACAGGTACTAACAAGAGCAAAGCAGCGGGCAGCATATTTGCGATATCCTGTCGTTCTTATCAAACCGGAATTCTTCTTCGAGCAGATTTCCTGCAAAAAAGATCCGTAAGGCACATGCGGAAAAGTAGAAGTTCAAATTGTCATGTGATTTCATAGACAGTACCTCATCCTGGGAACGAGACCAGTGCATAACAAGGTTTTTCCATTCAATGTCTTCTAAATTTAGCACAGGAGACTTCACCAGAAATTCATTTATAGACTTGCCATCAAAGTGTGATTTCCTCAGGTAACACCGATACTGCTGCAATGCTTCCTTGAAAAGCACAAGCAAGCTTTGCTCGTCATGACTATCCAGATTGACCCTCGCCTAGTTGCAACAATGTAATGTAAATCATTGATGTGTTCAATCAGCAGAAAACAGGAAAATAATAACCATGGATAATAGCACTTACACGTAAGTTGGACAGGAAGATGTGAAATGGTGTTTGTCTTCACAATAATCTTCCCGTGATGGGAATATATGCACGTAGTCCCTAACAACATTGAAAGCATTGTCTTTTAAACTGGGAATAAATGGAATGGGGTTCCAATCTGTAGGAATTGGCCGTCTCTGCAGTTGGGATAGGTCTTCGGCCGGTGGACTTGCTGTACTTTTTGCTGGAGTGGGACTTTTCTGTGGTACAACTGGTGCTATGGCAAATGAAATTGATATACCTTTTGCTGGAGTGCAGGTCCTGTGTGGTGGGGCTAGTGGTGTGGCCAGTGAAGTATGGGTACAGTCTGCTGGAGTCGGTCCTACATTTTGTGTCACTGGTTGTACAACCAATATAAGTGGGGTGCTGTCTGATTTCTCCGGCACCACCACGTTTTTCAAGGACTTTGCTGGTGCTCCTTCAGGTTCGGCAATCACCCTCTTCCTTTTTGATGTCTAATGCACAAGAACAACATTTGAGTGGAAAACATGGTATGATGACAGATGGAATATGTATTGATAATGGATGGGCATGGCATCTCAACATATATGATGAGTAAACTAAGCAGATGGCGGTGCAACAAAGTAGAAGAAATGCAAGACAACATATGCAAGATACCCGCAATCAATAAAACATTGCCAAATTAGAACAGGAACCTTGATGGGTGAATAGGACAGGCCATCTGCCTTTGACTCCTCGAGGTTAGAATAGTCATTAGGATCATATTCTGAACAAGAATCAACATCTGGGGAGCGTATGAGTTTCATTGCATCCAGAATGGCACTCAATGCCTTGGTGCCAATTTTGTAAGTCATTGCAGTGTTTAGCTTCAAGAGTGGACTGCTGCTAGTGCGACACAAAGCAGCTACACAGATCATAGTGTAGATATAACGGGAAAACCTTAAGCATCAGAGTAAAATCAGCAAAGTGGAACTTGCTGGAATATATGTGCTAGTATTGCCGGTACGGCTAGCAAGGCTTCGGATACCAGCTCTCTTCAAGTGAAGGTGTGGTACTGTTAATATCAGTCTAACTCTCAAAGGCGACACAGCTCCCCGCATTTCCTTGCTATTCTCATAGGATTCAAGTGGGCATGCCACTACAATTCCTATTCCTATGTTTACAAGATCCTACGAATCAAAGAGGCTCAAAGTGTCCATCACAACCGACCGTATAGACCTCTACACTTCAAATGTCCCTGCTCATCTTCAGTACAAGGAACATACTGTACTACTATCATACTCCCTCCGTTCCAAAATATAAGTCTTGGTAGAGATTTCCACTATGGATCACATACAGATGTATCCAGATACATTTTGGAGTGTAGATTCACTCATTTTGCTCCATATGTAGTCCATGGTGGAATCTATACAAAGACTTGTATTTAGGAATGGAGAGAGTACATATTAAAGAAGAACGGAAGAGGAACATGGTAAGGAAGAGCAAGCAGATTTTGGATAATAAAATGTTGGTTGCGCAGTGCCTACACATGATGAACCAGAGCGCATTAAGAATGCAACTCCCAGCTGTCTCTCGACCATTTCAGGCAGTTGGATGAAGATCCTATGTCTCCTAACCCTTCTTATTCCTCGTCTCTGATTCTTCCCATACAGAACACCGCACGGGCCGCCGGCCGGACCACCGGCCCCCATCGCCTGTGTTCCTCCGCCACCCCCACCCCCGCCCCAACCCCCACCCGCGTCGAGTTTTCATCGTTCAGCGAGGCCCCACAACCACCCGAGCCCCTTTGATCGCACCGGCGAACTCCGGCGAGCTCTGAAAAATCGACTGACCCAATTTTGAAATTTAGTCTACTGTGATTTAACTAGTGTGGAATATAAAATGGGGAAACCATAAGCATTGGGAGTATAGTGTTGAGCGTGCCATGGCAGATCTGAAGGTGCAAACCGGACAAAGGCAACTTTGCAACCAAGACAAGAAATCAGAGTAAAGCAGTGGCGATCTATTTTCTTGCTGCGATAAATAAGTTGAGCAGATACAAAAGAGTACCGCCTCTGGTGCGACGCCGTGTACGCATCTGCTGAGAATTTGACGGTGCTGTGGTAGCGATGGCTGTCGGCGGCGTGGAAGCAGATCTAGGAGGGTAGACGGTGGCAGTGGGGTGCGGTGGACGAGACGGTCGTAGGAGCGGTGCCGGCAAGGTGGACGACGGCGGGGATGAAGCGAGAGGACGGGATGCAAGGATCCCGGTCCGAAGCCATGGATGAGAGAGGTCGATTTCTTGTAATGGACGGCGGCAGTGGGGTATCAGCTCCGGCATGGTGGAGGAGGACGGCGGTGGATGGGGTGGCGGACGGCGGCGGGCGGAGGAGGGTGGGGTGGAGAGGGTGTTTTGGCGCCCACGGAGTACGAATGGGGAAAAGGGAGGTAGGGAGGAAGGGGGGAACCATGTATTCAGGGCGCGCTTGTCTCAAATGCGAGGAAATTTACAAACTTAGCCACCGTTTCAAATTTCTACTACATCACAACAACATTAGTCGGTTGGGGATAGGACGGTAATCTCGCATACACCAAATATTTGCCGATGAGAGTTTGTTTTTGGCGCCCCCCGTGTATGAATATGAATTGGGGAGGGAGTCGATTTCTGCCGAGGACACACTGTGTTTTGGCGCCCACCGTGTATGAATCCGGGTGAGAGGCGCCTATGTCACCTTTGGGTGAAATTACAAACCTACCCCTATCGGAACCTATAGAAATCCAGCAGATAGGCTTTGCGTGGTAGGGATAGGCAATAGTGATTTCCATCTCACAGATTTTGGTTTCGGGCGGTTACTGCGACTTTCCCCGCTTCGTTCAAATTTTGCAGAGTGCACGTTTACCGTGCCAACTCAATTCGAATCCCGTTTGTATTCTATTTTTTTCGGGCGGGATCCATTTTCAATTGGAATTACATTCTATATACATCATTTTTTATATATACTTTCAAAAGCACAACACCATTTATACATAAACTAGATAATTCCCCCGCGCGTTGCTGCGGTACTTTGTTGCAATAATTTTTTGGATATTCTGTTGAGCGAAATTGAAGTAACGAATATACTTGACTTGATGCCCGTGAATAGAGGAGATCAACAGACGAAACTTAGAGCTAGCCTGGATGGAAGTCTAGTTGTTACATCATCGCCAGTAACTGAAACAGTAAAAGCTAATTAAGTTGACATGAAAGGAATTGGTTAGTAAATTCTCTGAGCACAGGAAGCTATCTAGCTAGGAATAATCAATGGGAAGAAAGATCGCCAAGGTGATCAGTCATCATTCATCAGTCAAGCCTTGTAGACGACGACTAAGCAGGGGAGAATGGCCGTGGAGTACTAATTTACAGTATAACAGAATCAACGATGAACAAATTCATTAGAGATCATTGCTGAGACAATGTACAAAAGTGGATAATAGCAGAAGCTGAAACCCCTTGTTATGAGGAGCACATATAGGTTAAACCACAAAGTGTAAAGTAAATGGTTATACTGCTGAATAGCTAAAGAGCAGAGATGACAATATAATAGAGATTCTGATGTTAACATTTGAAATGTGGTACAAACACAGTTCGGTATTTATAGATTTATTATGACTAAAAATACCCTAATACACGTTGAGCAATGGGGACTCGGGTGGTTTAAGGGGGAAAACATGGGGAAAGGCAAAGAGAAACACGGTGCATTTAAGCATAATCCACCAATGAAGAACCTTCCTATTTGATTGTCTCCTCCTCATGTTAACATCTGGCATTAAGAGTACTATTAACTTTCAGTCTAGCTCTGTTACATGAATGGCGAATCTAGTATATGTACATAAAGAAAAATCAGCATGTTATACCTTCGTAAGGCAAGAATAGTAACAAAGCACAATCAGAGGCTTGGGTCAAATAGGTTACAGAATGCCTATTAATTATTGGGAGAGAACCATGTCTGGTCTTATTACATCAAAATATGGAAGTATAGTGGGCATTTCTTACTCAGGCACACTGACATGGTTGTAAAGCTTTGCTGGTAAACTAAATATGAAGATTAGTTCAGGAATCATATAGAGATGGATAAATGTCGCCCAAGCTTATAAAACATGGCCCAGCTGTTCCAAGTCATGTGTTTGGACATGGTTCGGAACCAGCCTGGGAGTAATCTGAGGCAGTAGCAGCAAAAGGTTCGTATTTAAAAAATTATAACCACTCAACGACATAGCAGCAAGCAAGGACATGAATGAAATATTGACCTATCAGGCTAGCCTGGCAAATCACAAATTTTCATCGTGCAGGCATCACGTTTTCTGAGGCAGAGTGCCCAGATTTTCAACCAAACATGGTCTGATCCCTTTTAAACACCGGCACAGTGATAACACTACATACATAGTTGAGCCGCTCAAAATAGTAAATATTTGTAGGAAATTTCAAGTCATGAGTCTGGTTTATAACATATCCATCCAGATGCATGTGGTGGCATTCAATGGCATAGATGTATTGTTGCATGAAACAAAAGGTTCATATGAATTGAAGGGTTTTTTCGTCCATAGGACAGTGGAAGTTCTCATGTGTGTATTGTGAAACATAGCATTGCAAAAGTTATAAGTAACACAAATAGGAAGGTACAAATGTTGGAACTAAAAATTGAAGTACCTATTTGGTCTGCATGTTTGGTTTACTCCTGCTGTCCATCCTCTTTGTTGGATCTTTTGGAAGGACTATGGTCATGTTCCTTTGAGCTGCACTTAGATAATATAGTTCTCTCAAGGGATAAGCCAATCGATCAATAAAACGTACCAGCAGAATACGATATGTGTTCAGTCGTTCCATATAAAGAATTAGAGTGCACCGAGCAAAAAACCGAATGTAGCAAAATTCCAGAATTAACAACCGAGGAGAAGTTGGGAATAGTATGTAGCATTAGGAGGCAAAAACTGAATGCGCCTGTATTTGCAGTGAGGGAAAACCAAGGAAGATGGCTACTTGGGCATCGTCGAGCACGTAGTACCTGAGAAAGTGCAAATTTATGATGCAATCTTCGATATATCATACATAGATAACATGGAGGAAATGGCAGGGAGTTGCTCACCGGAGGCAGCATGAGTGGTGTGGTAGAGACCCAGCCGTACTGGAGGACGGTGGGGACGAAATGAGGTGAGGCCCAACAGACTTTAAAGGGCAATTCATTAGTTTCTTGTGGAGATGGTGGGGAGAGGAAGCGGAGCGCCGTCTGGACAATTATTAGGATTTAGGAGAGGGAGCGTCAGACATCAATTAATCAGCTGGCTATTCGCTACACATACTTACATCATAACCGGGGAAGATAGACAGGGTGGGCCGGTGGAAGCAATGGGCAGCATAGAGGATGCAGCAGTAGGCTGTGTAAGGTTGCTACGGCCTTTTTAATAAGAATATATACTTATATATGACTATAAGAAAAGAGGAAATACTCTGAAGAACAGAGTACGATACCTTAAAGTCGACAGATAGCCTCGCCGTCCGTCCTTGGCAGCAAATCAATAACCAACAGCAAAGAGCACACCTTTGTGCAATCTGGTGGGAGGAGGTGGACTGTCGCTGCTGCCGACACAAATTTGGGATGCACAGCAGTGAGGCCATGGCTGAGCACTTGGAAAGGAAGCTTCCATGTGGCCTTCTTGGATAGATTGGCTACACCATGGACACTGCCTGACGTTGCAGCAACTCCGCCTGACGCGCTCGATGACATGGCCTTCGGATCGAGGCGACCGGACTCCTCTGAACCCGACGAGATCCCCAACCCCGACACCGCTGGGCGCTGCTCCCTGGAAGTAGCCATGGCAAGCACCGCGAGTATGGAGAATGAGGTTGAAGGGGAGAGGAGGGAAGGAGGTGGCCGCCGCGGCAGGATCAGTAGTGTGTGGCAGAAGGAAAGGCGGATGCCGGCATGGGAGTGAGGCGTGGCGAGGAAGGAGGGAGCGGTGAGGGGAGCGCCGTCGGGGCTGCGAGGTAGGGCGTGGCGTACACAGGGGAGAGCCGGCCCACTGTTCCTACTTGTGAGACGGGATCGTGGGCAGGCGGCGCGCCAGAGTTGAGAGAGGGGAAAGCAGGAGAGAGGGGAGAGCGGGGAGTATGGGTCGGAGTGAGACAGGGGAAAGCGGGGGAGAGAGAGGAAATCCAACCCAACCCATCGTCCGTGGGCAGGTTCTGTCATGGGTCCAGAGCAGTAACTGAAGCATGCTTAGCAGTAACTGAAGCCAACGTGTGTGTTTTGTACTGTGGTGGGTCTCAGCTGTAAGCTTCTAACTAAATGTTGATGTGGCATTGCTGCTGATGTGGATAGGTTGCATGTCAAGAGAAATAGGTTAGTGGGGATGAACTATTTAGGTATTATAGATATGGTTTACAAATGGCATGATCTCAGATTCATAAGGTTGTATCCATCAATTTTGATTTTCAAATATTTGAAACCACTTTATGTTGAAATCCAATGTATGCAGTCCTCGCTAATTGTCTTCAATTAATGTGTGTTTCATGCGGGTTTTTTTTACTTCTCAAACATGTATAATGTGTTTCACACACACAACATATAGTGTAACCCCGTTTAGACATTAATTGCATATAAACCATGCATTGTTTGTAATTGAAGAATCTATGGATCACCAATATTGGTAAACTATATAACATTACACGTGTGCCCAAATTCAAATGAATATGCATGTTTGATACACCAATTTGCGTTATGATATTATCGATATCGTGATCTCCAGTTTAAATATTCGAATCCTCTTTAATCCAGATATTCGTCTCATATAGCTATCACTCATGCTTATATAGGACTATCTCTCTGGACCTATACACGTTCATCGTCTCTCAGGTATCTCTCGTTCTACCTGTATGTCGACAATGATCTTTTATCTTCGTAACACACTGACGATACTCTCTCCCTCGACCTTCATCACTCTATCTCTCTCTAAGTATATCTCGCTCCCTGCTATGTGTCTCTAACTATGATTCTCCATGTGGAATCTCTTTCTCTCACACAAACACAAAACTTTGTCTCCCAGGGTCTCATTTCTCTCCACTATTCCCATGTGTGCCACTCACACACCCCTCATACAGAGATGTCTTTCGCTCCTTAGATATGAGAACCTACAACTCTTCCTCTTCAATATCTCTTTCTCACACACAAACACAAACTTTGTCTCCCAGGGTCTCATATTTCTCCATTGTTCTCTTATATGTCGCTCACACACACCCTCTCTCCCTAGAGATATCTTGCGTTCCCTCATATGTCTCTCTAGCTATCACTCTCGTTGTGAAATATCTTTCTCTCTCGCAGACACAAAACTTCGTCTCTCTAGATCTCATTTCTCTCTGATATCTATTTGTATGTGACTCACATGCACCCTCTCTCTATCTCTCTCACACCCACACACATAACCCAGCCTTCTGATCCACTCGTCTCCTATCTCTAACGCACACTAGCTAGCATCTTTATCTTTCTATTATTTGTTTCTCCATCAACCTTCTTTCTCGCCCTCACTCTTGATTCCTATCACGCACACTACATATGTTTCTCTCTACATGCAGTCAAGTGCCCTCTCACACACATATACAACTTCACCCTTTGAACCACCCGACGGTCATCTCCAACACCCAAACTAGCGGATGTCCCTCTAGCCAGCATCTCCATCTCTGTATCTATTTGTAGTTTCTCCGTCAACATTTCTTTCTCGCACGGAGTCTTGCTTCCTATCACCCACACTATATATGTATCTCCATACATATGCATTTATAGGTTGGTCTCTTTTGCACAATCGTTGCGCCTCACTCCCTCTGCTCGCCATAGATGCATGCTCCAGCCCACGCCACTATCTCTTAAAGACAAAAACACATGCTCAATTGCCGGGCCTTCTTCCCTGCATTCTCACATGCATGCATATTGTCATACCGATCCGTCTCTCCCATGTCGTTGATCTTATGACTTATGTCTTCTTTCTTTTATCTCGATCATGCGCGTGCACACACACACACATCCCACGTATACATGTATGCCTCTCACATATGCACGTTCAAGGTCTCTATGTCTCCATACGTAGTTAATTACCCTCAATCCTAACGCCACATCGAATCGTTCTCCTCTTTTGTGCACATAACTTCCGCCTGGATGGGTAAAACACACACTCACACTTAACAATCTCCTTCTA